>NW_009646935.1:1378354-1413289 GCF_000708025.1 Charadrius vociferus | reverse complement strand
GATTTAAAACACCCCAAAAAGATTTTGAACATTATACATGTCATTCATGTATCCTTTGGATGAATCATTTGCTTCCTCTAGGGGAAGCTAAAGGCATACGCCTGTTGAGAAAGCTTTCCCCTTTTGCTGAGAATGAATGTAGGATAGTACACAGATTAAAAAAAAAAAACATTTCTGTTAATGATAGTGCTGGACTCTGAAATCTCCTACTCATTTTCACTTTTATTAGGAAATGGGAATTTAAAATGGGAAAGATTGCAAGTTTGGGTTTATATTACCTCATAGGGACTGCAGGAGGTAGATTCATTGTTATGCATTGTCTTGTATGATCTACTTTGTAAATTGGAAAAATGCACACGTACATTCTGCAAGGAAGAAGTTTTTTAGATAAGCATTTTTGTGTTTACTTTCATCTGGAAGAACTAAGTTGAAACTTAGGTATAGGATTCTACTATACAATGCTTATCCTCAAATTTTGCTGCAATATTAGTGGCTGATTTTGAAACTCCACCCTATTGTGTGAAATTATACCTACTGACTATGTTAGACTCATTATGTGACAAAATATGCAACATATACCAATCAATTCATTATCTCACTTTTTTTTAATCCCATTCAATGAATCAGGTTGTGTGATGCATTACTATGAAAAGTTCAATCAATTGTTTAATTTTTAATTTGCTTTGGAAAAAAAATCAAATCAAGAAAGAGATGTTCAGATTTTTTTTTTTGTATTGAACCTCGCTCTGCTTTTACAATATCACTTACTCAGTCGTCTTTCAGACAAACAAGTTGATCTGAGATGAAAAAAAAAATATTTCTTGCCGTATTTTGCAAAGTATTTGTAAAACTATCGGTAGTTTTTAGTGCTTTGTTTGCCACACCGAGTATTGTCTTGGCTCAGCCACAAAGCCACCAGACTTCAATCATTTCCATTTTTCATGATTGCCAAGAAAGTAATTCTGATATTCTTCATCAGCTGTGGTTGGGTATAGAGGAATAAAAAAAAATCCTGTAAAAGATCCTGTATCTTGATCAGCCACTACTGAAAGCTGGTTGTTCTCAGTTGAATTTTATTAGAAATGAATGTGAAGGTGACTTCCTTGAGTGGTGATCCACTGCCTGGGATAACGTTTGCAAGCATAGAGATCTGTTATCTTGCAGTCTGCATTGCTGTTTTATCGTGCATGCAGTGTGTATTAGCCCTCGTACCGCTCAGCTGTCCAGCTCTCTGCGTGATGGAAAGAACAGCACAAACGCAGTACTAGTGCAAAAATGTTTAAGACCTGCTTCCATCTTTTACTGTTTTCCCTGTTGACTGAGCTTAGCAGGGAGGCTTTTAGACTTGTGAGGGAAAATGCTGTCTTTGTAAGTTTGATTTCTGCTGCCACTTATAAATTTAGTTGTCAGTTAATGCTATTACATATCCAATTTAGGATTTAAGGGCGTGTGTTCCTACGTGCAAGTGTAATTCCTGTGAGCGTATCTATTGAGAATAGGGTAGACCCTATTATACCAGTAGCTTACAAATCACTTAAAATGCTTATCATGCATCTGAACGATTCCTTAGTGAATATGTTGATCTAGACAGGATTTTATTACAACACGAAGACTGGAGTTAGTAAAACCGGTTTATGATTTTTGGCCGAAGTATGTTTTGCTATCAAATTCTAGGTAATATGGTTTGGGGACAGGAAAGATATCCCTTGATGACTTTTTACTAGAAAATTTCAAAACTAAATTAGTGCAGTTTGAATGCACATGTAAATTCCACTTTGGCTTTCAGGAGCCGACAAATTTCAAAGGTTGCAAATGGATTAAATGCATAAAATGAAAAAGAGAAAAAGGTAGCGGCTGTTTTTCATTGTATTTAATTTTGTTTCAAGAAAGCAAAAGCAGGGAGAGAGAAAATATAAATTCCAAGTAACAGGTTTTGGAATCGTTTGCAAAATAATTGATTTGATAAAGGATAACAACCACACTAAAAATCTGCCATATAATGTTAATAACCCTGGCCCCAATAAAGAGAAACTGCTTCATTCTGAGGTTTAAACCCTGGAATTATCCTTAGGTGTTTCCTAAACAAATGCTTTCTTTCCATTAAACATATAATTTTGGTCTGTCCTGTGAGCACAGATATCAAGGGCTGGGCAGGGTGAGATTAATCCTTTTGTATTAATCCTAATTTAATTTTAATTGCTTTGTATCATCTGAATTATCTGTGTCTGCGGTTATTATACATCTAATCAAAATGTCTAATGATATTTTAGACACTCCAGACTACTCAGATTAGTTTAGCAGTGGTCTAGTCTTCTTGATCCTAGTCTTATGTAATAATGGTAAAGGCATAAACCACGGTGCTATTGCAGAATAGATTGGGAGAAAAGTCTTCACTTTTATTTAAAGATAGGCCAGTTAAACATCTACTACCTTGTCAAGTTTTTCCTCCAAGCAGCAGTGCAAAAAATCATCAAAGTTTTAATATAGAGAGTATTGTATTTTAATACAGGGAGTATTTTACTTCCACAACAAGAATATTAATTTAGAGGTAAATGTCTAGTATCCTCTATTACTGTATTCACTGTATACTGAATTCAAGTAAGTTATCCTAACAAAGTAAAACTTCTAGAAGCTTCTTATTCTGTTCTTGGTTTTGGGTCAGCAGGAACAAGGTGAGTGGCATGTCAGGAGTCTGCCGTTAAAACAACGTTTCTCTTACAATAAAAAGCTTCAAATACCATTTTAGTACAGAAATCATTCAATTTATTTTTTGGTTTGGACTCTGGTGATGTATCTTGCGATACATCATTATATCATTAGCAATAATAAATAACAGTTCACCATAGCAGTACCCCCCACTGTGGCATAATTTCCCTGGCCTCACAAATTTACTGTTGGCAGAGTAACACTCGGTAAAGTTTTGGAGGATGTATGCTGGTAAAATATATGGGAACTACGCATTTAAAAACTAGGAATTCTAATCCATTACAAGTGTTAATTAGTTGTATTTACTATGAATTGCAACTGTAAACTGTATTTGTAAAAGAAAAAAAAAATGTATTTCTTGTGATATATAATCTTATATCTGTTGTAGAAAAAAGACAGATATCTAACAATACCTACAAATATATCTTTGCTGAAAGCTTTGGCAGAAACAAGAATACAGAATAGGATTAAGAGCAAAACAGACAACTACTTTTGCCAATATAGTCCATTTTCAATGTTAGCTAAATAGGTAAAGAGAACAGTCATGAAGCACTCAGCCAGCTCTACTTAGGATTTATCTTACTAATGCACATCAGCCTGGAGAAGAGAAGGCTCCGGAGAGATCTTATTGCGGCCTTCCAGTACCTAAAGGGGGCCTACAGGAGACGTGGGGAAAGACTTTTTACTAGGGCATGTAGTGACAGGACGAGGGGGAATGGATATAAACTGGAAGAGGGCAGGTTTAGATTAAACATTAGGAAGAAATTTTTCACTCTGAGGGTGGTTAGGCACTGGAACAGGTTGCCCAGAGAAGTTGTGGATGCCCCATCCCTGGAGGTGTTCAAGGCCAGGCTGGACGTGGCCTTGGGCAACCTGGTCTAGTGGGAGGTGTCCCTGCCCATGGCAGGGGGGGGGGGATTCACTGATCTTCAAGGTCCCTTCCAACCTAAACCATTCTATGATTCTATGATTTAGGAATTATTAAATTTTAGCTTAGTAAATCTAGATTTTAAAACATGAATGTAAAGGGCTAATCTTTTTTTTTTTCCAAAATGTACTTTATGAATTTGATAGGCCAACACAAATGTCAGTATTTTGCATTTAATCAGTTCTTAAAAACAAATGTATCGCTTCTTAATTACTCAGTAGCTTAAAGCTGTTCTTGTTGGACTGCTATGAGCTGTAATGCATATAGGTGCATAGAATATATCATCTATCCAACAGATTGCACTTGCTGTTAGTCAGAGCTCTTTACTATATTTAGATTTTTTTTATATAAAACTTTGCAAGTGAAATCTTGGTTACATTGAAGTCAATGGTAAAACTCAACTGACTTTAATTAGCCAGGATCTCACCCTTTGTTGAAGGATTAGCAAAATAAAAGCAAAATTTTTAAATCAAAGATAACAATCTCAGCTATTTAATTTTCGTAGTCTCAGAAGTATTAAAAAATTATTTTTAAAAATTGATTTATATTGCAGGACTTATCTGTTGCATCTTAACTCTCCAGTCATTACATTGTGATCGTTGGAATAAGGAACTTTGCTAGCAATATGTACAGAGCTATTCCTGTGCAAACAGTCCAGAGATGTACTTAAAAAGACACCCTGGATGTGAGAAAAGGGTCCAACATACGACGTGAACTGTGTAGAGATTAGCTTGCATCAACCAAATGCTGCTTCTTTGAGGAAAAACAAGTAGGGAAATAAATTTGTTATCAGATTGCTTTTATTCAGCAATGTGGCTTGAACTAGGAATTAAATACCATTTTTCTCCATTGTACTAAAAAATGAATGCACTACTCATTTTAAATCTATGCAAAAATTACTCATTATTGAATATGAACTTTCTGTTCAGAGCCTTTTTTCACAGTTTAGAAATCTAGCACCTAAAATAGAATTTTATCATGTAAATGCTGATACAACATAATAGTACTAGCGGGTGATATTATGATAATTAACCAAACCTATTTGCTAAGTGCTTTTTCAGCACTTTAAATGGGTGAAGCCTGTTCATAGCAAGGGGACGATGATGGGAAGCCCGCAAAGAGTTACCTCATTACTTTGAATGTAACACAACTCAATGAAGACAACGATCAGTATTCTAATGTATTTCAGGCTGAAGCTTGGTTTCTCCCTGCATTTTGATAAAGACACTGAAAACAAAATAGGCAATAAAAATTGGATTTGGTTAGGATTTGTGTGGAAAAGATCGTGTTCCAAAATCAAAGCTAGCATTTGGGTAAGCATACATGAATTATGTATTTACATCTCTAAGGGTAATATTCTTACTTTTCTAAGTTCTCTGTTTTAGTTGGTCTTTCAGAAATCAGTGCACTAGTAGGTAGGTTTTCCAGAGCCGTGCTTCTGCCTAATATTCCCTAAACGTTTGGACCAAAAACTACGTTCCTGTTATTTTTTTATTAAAAGTATATGGGGAAGTTAATACAATTAATACAAAGTTGACATTATCAGCAAGGATAGGTTCGTAGAGATTGATAATAGGGTTCAGTGGAGTATAGGAGGGAAAAAACAGATGAGCTGCCTGGCACAAACCTGGAATATTTTACTTCAGTGGGGATTTTGTCTGTGTGCAAAATAGTGCCCAGTATTTCCCACAGTAGTAGGGGTGAGTTTAACACAGTAGGTTTTAAATACAGGTCGCTAATGAGAACACGATAATCAGTGGAGAGACTGGAAACTAGGTCTAAATCTTGCTGCACTATCCCATCTTGATTAATACAATTATTTAATTTCACCATCTGTAAGACTGATCAGAATGTTTGGGTGAACTTGGCAACTCTGAAGGACTGTCTGACTCCATTTTACTACATTATCTGTGATTCCAATAATCTCAATTTGAGTTTGCACAGAAAGACTATACTTTTGCTGTACTGCTATGCTATCTAGCACTTTCCTTCCTTAGTACTAGATAATAGAAAATATATTTTTATCATCTAATGTCCCTGACTTTCTCGCAGTGGCATGTCCCTAACTCTGACTACATTTAAAGCTATAATTAATCAAAAAGGAATATTGAAGGCTACCATATTTCCAGCTTTTCATACCACTGTTTTGTTTTAATATTTTGTAGAAGGATCTAAAAATTCTCTACTAAGATTTAGTGTTGCTTGATTATTTTTTTCCCTGAGTTTTGGGAAAAAACCCTCCTTATTGAAAAAAAATGTGTAGCATTTAATTTTGTACACCATAAAAGACAAAATGTTAGATTCATTGAATCATATAAGTACACACATATATAAATACACATTTACTATTTAGTACCAATATAGAAATTGGATATAACTCTCAGTAATGTAAATGCCACAGTTAATACATTACAAAACACAAATAGTTTCTGTAATTATGCTAATTACTGATTTCTTTTCATTACAATTATGATGATTCTGGAACTTTGCCACTTTTGTGACTGTTCTCAGCAGTCTTCATCCTTTTCTGTTCCTTTCCTTTTTTCTAAATACTGACCTCATATCTTCCAGGGTCATAATACTGCTAGAAGGCCAAATCATATTGGGCTGTTTAACAGTGTAATAATCTGTATGGCCAGAGGGACTTCACTTTCTTAATTTTTTTCTTTACTTGCACAGAACAAAAGGTTGTGATGAAAAGGGCAGAAGTGCAGAAAATAAAAATTAAAAGTCAAACCTTAAACTTGATTTTTAAAACCTTCTTAAATTTAAGGATGTAGACATTAGATAAACAATGTCAGCTAGAGAAAGATAATATGCTAGGGAATCGTGGTAATATGTCTAAGATCTTATGATATTCTGCTGATTTTTTTGGTGAATTTTCACTAAAAAACTTGTGAAAAATATGAGAATTTCACTGTAACAACAGTGAACACTAGTGCTGTTTGTTTCTTATGCAGGAGTAAATTGTAGGTACATACGCTGTAACCAGTTGCAGCTAGGAGAAGATTTATTGTCTGGAAGTGTAAGAAGAGGGTAGATATTAGTTTTGAAGAAGAACAATTTCAAATAATACAGTGGTTTCTGGATTAAATTAAATTATACTAAAATCAGGGTACAGTAGCTCAACTAAAGCTTCACAGAATATGAGGGACTCTCCATATGTCTGCTTTTTGCTTTGGTATTTTCTTTTCTAAGTAGTGGAGGGGGAAGAAAAGGTAAAGTATGCAAGCCCTTTCCCTAAAGCTAAAATCTGACAGTACTTTGAGCCTTTATGATGCTGTAGCTCCTGTGGAGAACTACTGTTCTCTGATACCTTCCATGCAGCTCAGCCTTTAGCATCTCAGCCTTGCTTTAGTAGCCCCGTTGTTTAGTAACGTATTGTCTATCTTGAAAGACTGTTAGAAATTAGTTGAAAATACGGGGGTGGGCGGGGAACCAACGAAATTTGCAAAATTCAAGACAAAAGGTCTGGCCTTAGGCCTCAGTGTGGGTAAGTGAATACAGGGGCGGTGATGTCGCATGCGTTAAAGGTTTCGCAAAGGTGTGCAGTATTTACCGCCTTGAGCTGAGCTTTGCAACTGGTACTGCCGGGCGGGTCAGGAGCCGCGCTGGCAGAGGGCACGGTTGGACAGGGCAGCCGGCAATGCTCTGTCCATGCCAGTTCTCAGATTTCTTTCCTTGACTACGCTCTTTCATTTTTCTGCTTTACTACTTCCCATAGAAACCTTCTACATTTAAACAAAATAGAAACTTGTATGCATTTAACTTATTTTTTTATTATAATAAGAGTAAAACCCATAGGGTGAAAAGAAATTTTTCCTTTGAAAAAAAAAAAAGCGTAACAGCTGGGAATTTGGAAAAGCAAGTGAAAAAAGAAAGAGTTTAGCTCAATTAGCTACTGTCATTCAGTAGCTTCCTCCTGGGATAACTTCATTTCTTTATTCTATTGTGTAGACCTAATTCCATTGTCATGAAAGAGACTAGATGAAAGGAGTTAAAGAAGTCTTAACTACAGAAAATCTAGTATATTAATTTTCCAAATTTTACCAAAAGAAAAGGGTGCTGGTTCTGTCCTGCATTTTTTTTTGCTTAGAAAGCAGTTAAGACCGCAAACCTGTGAGCATCCCTCAGGCTCCTTGCCTTGGACGGATGCGAGTTCCACGAGACTCTCGTGAACCTCTACAGATGTTGAAGGTTTCTAGGATTCCTATGTAAAATAAAAGAATACTTTTGAATGTACTTTCATATATGTATGCAGCAAATAAAATTTGGCTTTTAGAATTTCTAGGTTTCAAACATTTAACCAATGCTGTCATTAAATCTGGGTAGCCAATGGAAAAGCAGTGAAATGGTTCCACTGTGAGCCTACAACTGTAACACTGCATGGAGTATGTGGTCTTTAAGTTGGAGGTCTTGTTTCTCTAAGGAAACATAGCTGTGCACCTAGATCTTGTAGAGGGATCCACAGACTCAGAACTTGGTGATTATTCTTACTCTCTGGGCTCATGTGTGAGCCTTCTCAGGTTCAGGACAAAAGACTGTACTTGACTCTCTTGGTTTGCATGTCTTTTGGTATGCTCTTCAGGTAAGCTTTCCATCTGTTCCTCTAGGTTCCTCTTTCCCCCAGCCATATGTGAAAAGTGTCTGTTGGTTTTGGCAGTGAGCTTGTGTCTGTTGAAACAGTGATTGCTGTATAACCTCTTCCTTCACTGCAGAGCTTTTAAGAGGTGCAGCTTATGCCCTGGCCAAGTTCCCAAACTGAGTATTCCCCACTTCTCTCATTTGCAGGGCCCAAACAAAGGTAGCTGGGAATGAAAAGTTTGTGTGGAAAAGCAGATATACCTCTCTGTATGATATCCATTAGACCAAGTTTGAATATTATCTTAGTCTTGTTTGAAGCAGGACTTAACCATGGTCTTCCACATAGCAGGGAGGGTGTTTCATTCATCTGGCTATTGGATAGTTTTGGTTGAAATTATTCCATGTTGTCTGAGTAATTCCATATTCGTTGGGTGAGGGAAGGAGAAATAAGAGTAATTACTATAGCTTGATAATTAAGGCATTCATTCATATAGGACATCCAAATTCAAGTCCTTTGTCACTTCTCCTGTGAATACTGAATGACTCGTATGTAGTGAAACAGCTTCAGTAGTTCCACTATGAAATGCCTCACGGGCTGGTATGTAGGGCACTCCTTTGGGATGTGAAAAAATTTGGTTCAGGATTTCACAGCAGATCAGGTACAATAGGGATCTGAAACAGGTCTCACCTAATCACTCAGCTTTTCGGTACAGTTGAGTGAACAGATGCTGGGCAACCTTTCCTCTCTTTTTAATTAAACCATCCTCTAAATAAAATGTGTGTACTGACAAGATGAGATATTTTTTTTCTGCTCCTTCTGAAAGACAGAATACTTGAGTGGCTCCATGTTAAAACCTGCACATGCTCTCTAGTTAACTGTCATTACTAGGTATGCATTCACAGCAGAAAACAGTAAGAATGTCGGGCTTGCTCAGTGCTGAGATAGAATCATGGAGTGGTTTGGGTTGGAAGGGACCTTAAAGACCACCTAGTTCCAACCCCCCTGCCATGGGCAGAGACACTTTCCACTAGACCAGGTTGCTCCGAGCCCCATCCAGCCTGGCCTTGAACACCTCCAGGGATGGGACATCCACAACTTCTCTGGGCAGCCTGTGCCACTGTCTCACCACCCTCACAGTGAAAAATTTCTTCCTACTATCTAATCTAGGATGTTGTGCAGGACAGCGTCAAATACCTTGCACAAGTGCAGGTAGATGATGCCTGTTGCTCTTCCCTTATCCGTTAACACTGTAACACCATCGTAGAAGGCCACTGAATTTGTCAGACACGATTTGCCTTTATTTAATAATATCCCAAGCACAACGGCCAGTGAGCTTTAGTGTAGGGAGAAATTAAAATATCTTATGCTGTCTAAATAAGTGATAAAGGCTGTATTTAAATGGAGACTCCAAATAATGTAAGATTAGTAAACAGTGTTCTCAGTTTCAAGTAATGAGGTAAACTTTAGCCAATGCAAGAGTCCCATTTAGATGCAGCATAGCAAAAAAATCTGGTTCTGAAGAATATTAGGCACTTTGCATACAGTAACAGTGGTTGGCTGGATATTAACTGTACCTATGCCTAGAAACATAGACAGTCTAAGTGTTGATTAGATACACTCCTTTGCATACCTTAGTCCATATATGATCATTGCTAATTATTATCAACGTTAATTTAGTCAGTTTATTTTCCTTTGTAGTCCGCATGCAGAGAAAGGATAAAATGCTGGTTGTGAATAGCATGCATAATGTGTAAATAGGACACTTAATCATATACAAAAATAATCGTATATGGTGCAATTTTCAGATTAGATTTCAGTCTGAAGCTCTTAAGAGTAAATACACCTCAAACTTTTCAACCACCTTTTTGAGGAAATGGGAAAATTCAGTTCTCTGCTGTCTTACAGTGATACAGATATTGTACATTGAAGAGAAAATAGGGAAATAATAGCTATAGTTACATCGGTTCTTGCTTTTGAGAGATATACATTTATAGGGTACATGTGACATTTTTTATGTTCTTAGATTGGGATTTTATTACTCAAATGTTTAAATATAAAATATCGAAAATGTTTTCCTTTTCTCAGTTTTCACAGATGTTCTTTATTTTTAAAGTAAATATCAAAGATACTTTGAGCCAAATTTTCATCTCAGTTATATCCAGCCAAGCCTGCCAGTTTCAGTGCACTTGCTTAAGCATCTCTGATCATGGTTTTCTCCCCTCTCTGTTTTCCCACATATTCTCAGTGTCATATGCTTCAGTAAAGCCTAAGTTCCTTATCTAATGTTGGATACCCTTAGCACAATCCCATGTGGCTCATACTGCCAAGTTGCTTTTTTTCTTTTTTTACAATAGCAAGAGACTTTGATCTTTATTTACAATTGTGAAAAAACTATAGATTAAAGAAAAAGATCTTTAGAGTTGCTGCAAGAAGATTTTATCAAAATATCTAAAATACAAGGTGGAGGAGGCTTTTTTTTTTTTCTTTTCTACTTTGGGCTGATAACATGAGTGGAAACTGCAGCTTTCATGTCCACAGTCAGCCTTTACCATATGTTAGTTTGCCATATGTTACTGTATATTTTATCAAATTCATGGTAGTCTTTCTGTGGATGCAAGCTTACATTGTGTCTTCATTATTAAAAATGGTATGTCTTCAACTAGGAGACTTCTAGTGAAAGATACCTTAGTGGAAAACCTTTTAGAAGACAAGGCAAAAGATAGTTTTACCTTTTTCTTTGCTGATTTTCAGAAGGAAGCTACAATCTCATATTGGCTATTTCACTGTAAATAATTCCTCCTTGTGGCAGAGAAGATGTGTTCTTCATGTAATATGCAAGATTAAAATGTACTCTCAATGCTTGAGTAAAATGCAGTTAGCTCAGTCTTTAAAAGGTCTTAAACTGTGGCAGTGTTATGTCACGTTAAGTGATTTAAGTAGCAATTTCTTTAAAAAATATTTTTGACCTTGTTCAAGACAAGGTACCAGTTCCCTCAGTGGAAAAAGCATTAAGTTGGCATTGAAAACTTTCAGAATTAGCATAACACCTCAGATTTAGTCATACTTTAACCAGCTTGGAAGGATTCAGAGAAGTCCCTGTATTAACTTGAGTTTGAAAACTATAGCCTAGATCTTTTTGTAGGAAGACAAATACAGCAGGAACCTGATCAAGACCAGTTTCCATAATCACTTTATATCAGACCAAACTTGACAAATTCAGTTGCCTTTAGATGTTTCTCTACTAAATGTTTCTACTAGAAAAACAAAAGCGCTTCCTACTTGGTGTTTCCTACTAGCAAACCAAGAGGTTTTACTTTTCTGTAAGCGGTATCCAGACTAAGCAGTGCAGCCCATACTGTTGCTGATTTGAACAGAGGAATGACATCCCTTGCCTAGGAACTGTGTGCCTAGAAAGCTCCAAATCTATGCATGTCGGTCTCTATACATCAGTCGGTGCAAACCCATCTGCATATATATGTATTGCACAGTGATGAGTATTAAGTTAAGCTGTGTGAGCTTTTCAAGCTTTGTCTGCGTTGAGTTTGTCATGGTTCGATGCCCTGGCCCCGTAACAATACCCCATCCGCAGTGAAAATGCAGAGGGGTGGCACGAAAACAATGAAATAAACCATAACCAAGGGCGAATTAGGGAGATTTGAACAAACAGTTTCCTAGCCATAATTTTGTTAGCCAGACTTGCCTGTGTTAGGGGACTCTGTGGTCAAAGTAATGCCAGTTCCACAACACTCTGGCCAGCTTACAGTAGGAAAACAAGGATATGTAGCATCTGGAAGATGGCTGGTCAGATAGCTGAATGTGAAAGCCACTTGGAAAGGAAAAAATCAAGGCAGAAATGGGGAAAGTAAACAAAAAATGAGCATCTAGGTTAAAAGAGTAGCAAGTTTGCTCTTCTGTTCTTTAATACTGTCCTTACTTATTTTATGCATGCTTTCTTTTCTCTGGTTGAATCTCCTCTGCACACTGGTTGTTTACACTCTTCTTAAGTACTGTGATCAACCTTGCCTAAACACGGTTACTTTTCAGTGATTGGCTTTTTGTAGGAAACCTTTGTCAGTAATCACAGTTAGTATTCTTTCTCCCTCATCCAGCTGTATACACAAGTTCTTTTTGATGCTTTTGCGTAGATGGTTTTCATCTTCATAGAGATAGACCTTCTGCCAGCAAATACTACTAAAGCTGACTACAAATCTCCATTGCACTCAATGTCCATAAAAAACTTCTTTGGTGAGCTAGCTGGGTTTGTGGGCTTTCTTTAAAGTCTTTAGTGCCTCAGTGCCAGTTTGGCTAGTCCTTGATAGAAAGGTTATGGCTGTAAGGTGGCATATATGATTAGCACTGTTATTTTGAAATGTACACAGTTTTGCCCTAATCTTTACTGCTATAAAAAAAGTCTGAATTTTTAAATTATTACCACTCGTTACACACTTCTCGTGATCGTTTGACTTCTGAAATCTGTAATTGGTTTATCAATGACATACAGATTATAACTCGAAAAAGAAACACCTCTAAGATTATCAAAGATGACAACTGTTTGATAAACTGATAAGCAAGTTTAATAACCTGCTTCATTAAGTAGAAGCAGAAATTAATCTGCAGAGACATTTACATGTAAAAAGAGCAAGCCAATTGCTCGGTGATTTTATTTTTAAATTATAATAACAAATCAATTACAAAATGAAGCAGTTTCTTTGGCTGTCCGTCTCTCAATTACACAGAAGAGTAGTGCTTAGTACAATGAGATCAATTAAACAGTAGAGAAAATGTGCCATTTTACAAATTACTACCAATTACTCTAGATTCTTTCTGAGTTACGGGACCTGCTAGATTCATTTGAAGCTCCTTTTGGAAGATTCACGGTCAAAATCAAGATCCAGCAATTTATAGTTCAATTAACCATTATTTTCTAAGTTCATGCAAAGCGACAAACCCTAAAAGAAAACACTGGATTACTATTTTTTTTTAACTCAACAGACTTATCTTTCCCATTTTTCAGGCTCTCGTTGCCAATTTGTCAAATTTCCAAGGGTAACCTGGGTTATTTCTTATAAGCATTCAGATAAGAAGCAACTTAAATAAGCACTGGAAATCACACAAAAAATACTGTGTCATTAATTGTGGCAACTTAGCTCTGAAATACATTTTTGATGCTTTTTGCACTGGATTGTTCCAGGCCTTTTAAGATATTCTGATAGTGTGCAGACAAAATTATCCTTTTTAATATTCCTGATATTATCTTCAAATCTTAGTTATGACCCCAAGTAATTTCTCTTCTAATATTTTTTGCTGTTACCGAGAGATCCATCAAGGTTTGAAGTTCCCCAAATCCACTTTTCAGTGGCCTTGCTTTCTGCATAGATATGCCATATACCTCCTGTCGTGGTTTGGGCCGGACTGGCTGCTGCGATGAACTTGATTTCTGTTTTTAAGCATGCAAAATTTTCAACTTGTCCATGCAATTTTATCTTGTTTTTAGGCGCAGCAGACAGCTCCCTGGATCAAAAACATTGTACGACATGCATTAGGCAATATTAAGGCTAGCCAATTAAGTGCTGCTTCCGCTGGGTAGAATATCTCCTTTATCATTATACACCATCAGCTTTCTAAACCCTTCAAGCAATGACTCTGATGATTATTTTACGTTTCTACTATACCTAGAAAAATGCACTATGCTTCCTGAGCCTTGCTACATGCTTTATTTTTTTTATTGCATTCTTGACTGTCACTTGCTGTCTACTGTCAGAGAGAAGAATGTCACCAACCTTGAGAGGAATATGAGAGTGGCTCCCGGTTCCTCTAATAACTCTTAGCAAATTTATGTGACAGGGTTAGGAAAATGGCTTGCAAATTACTGAGAGTCATCAGAGTCCATGTATTTTTTAAAGGAAAAAAAAAAAAAGTATTCATATTTTTAAGCTTTGAATAGGTAGATAAGGAGAAAACAGTTTCCAACAGACATCAAAGCAAAGAATTAAGAGAATTGTTGAGGTGTGGGAATGCCCTAGTCTGACAAACTAGTAATAGGTTGATCAGGATTGCTAAGGGAATGGGTGATAAGTAGTTGTTGTTGATGGGGTTTTGGTTTTGGGTTTTTTTTTGACATGAGTTTGATTTCTGGGATAGAGTTTCACATGAATATATTCTGATTAGCAGATACTTCTGCTCAGAGCTTGAATCACGGTCTTTTTATAAACAGCTCTATGAGGAGCACTAAGCCTCTGGTCTTAGGCACTTACCCAATATCCCCAGGAAACCAAAGCGCAGGCTCCAGAACTCAGGTCTTAATTACACAAGATACTTCTACGGGCAAACTCAAGGTATGTCAAGGACTATTTTAGACTTCAAGAGCAAGTTAAGCTATCTGAGTAGACACAGTTTCAGATCCCTTCAGTGCACTTTGCATTAATCAGTTCTAATTCTCTAGATTTCCCTTATCCTGAAGGCTCACTGGTATCTACTGGTATGTCACAGGTTTTGCTGTGTTTCTTTGCTCGTATCTGTAGTCTTATTTGTTACTATCATAAGCTTTCATAAGCTTTCAAACTTTCTGTCATTGTGCTGTTCCAAGTTACTGCTGAAAGGTGATTGTGATGAAAAACTCCACAATGGTTCATGTGAAATAATAACAAGCGATGACAAAAATGCTCATGTTTTCTAAAGGTTTAGTGATATGATTCTTGATAACTCTGCTTCCTGTAGTGTTCTAGTGATTAATTGTGGGAGAATTTATCCACAGTATGTGTTGTCTGGTACTATTTTTATGCAGAAGAAGAATACAATTATCTTCTTGCTTTGATCTTTTCTCTCTACTCCCTTAGTAATTTTCTGGTTTTATTTACAGAAGTAAAATCAAAAGCAGTAAGGGTGAGGTTTGGTTTTTTTGCTCACTGCATAGTTTTACAACCCACCTTATTTATCTAGTTTTTTATTCTGAGCTTATGGTCACCATTGTTTTGCATTGTAATATATGCAACGTCATCAGCGGGAGAGAAACCAAGAGAGAAAAAGTCATAAAATTAGATACGAACGTGTAAAGCAGGGGGAGAGGAGGAGAGCAATGTCACATACACTGAAATATTACATATACTGTGCAACAACTACAAAATGTGCAGTATATTATATGCAAGCCGCTTTCAAAATAGTGGATCTGTTTATATGAGTAAAGTGAACGTGTTTTAAACCCACAGAAATTTTTACAGGCGTGTTCTTAGTTCTTTAACTTATTTATTGGAATTTAGATGTATTATACAAGAACAAATCTTTTCATAGATACTGCAACAGATGGTCAAACACCATGCTTACCTACAATTATATCCAAAATTAGGGTGGATGGTTATATCATCAAAGACAATAAAGGAACAAATGTTCAGGAGCAGATCTGAACCATCAAAGGCCCAACCTACCCTGCAGAAATCTAGTAGGCCAGGTAAAGTCCAGAATCTGCACCTAGTGCTCCCAAATGCTGGAAAGTCTCTTGGATGAAGAGAGGGGTTAGAGTTCCTCCCAGCTGAAACAGTTCATTAGTTTGTGTAAATGGGTTTAAATAACAGCAGCTAAAATAACGTAATATACATTTTTTAAATCACAGCTTTTAAAAATCTTATTTCTAAAGCAATGTTTTTAAAACCTGGAAAGTACAACGAAACATAAAATCATAAAATACTAAGTGTTTTCATTTGGCTAGGAAAAAATGTTGTAGAAAAACCACAACAACCATTTCTTTTGACTTTGGAAAAAAGCCAGCAAGTCAATTATTTGTTCAGTTCTATTGGCAGTGACAGAAAATAGCCCTAACTTCCATATGGCTGCAGAGGCAAACGCGGCTTCAAAGGTGGGTACTTCTGCTCGGAGATATTTTGTGATAGCCTTTCTCACAGATAGTCAGGATACTCAGAGCTGGCCTGATTAGCTGTGTTGGTACATAGCCCAACCAGGACTTAATAGTGCCTAAACATCTGCCTGTGGACAAAGTGTAAAAGAAGGTGGTTATAGCAGCCCTCATCTTTTCTCAAGTAATTTCTCTTCAAGGTTATTACAGGTTGGTTAGCTGATAAAAGGATGCCATTGCATTTCACCTCTCACAGGCAGACTGAATCAATTTGTGCAACTTGTGTTTTGGTGTCTTGCAGCGTAGACAGATAAAAGTATTCTTCAGTATATTTTCCTTTCAACAGCAGTGATATGGCTTTCATTGTTGCTCTAAAACAAATCACACTCAATCTTGAAACCCTAATTCACATAGGTAAAGATTAGACTTGACCCATTGTTTTGGCTTTTTAAGCACTTGCCTTTGTATCTATTGTCTGTCAGGTTTTCCAGAGTGGTCTATTCAGTATCATCTCCCTGAATTGTGTAGTTAAAATTTGTTTGAGCGTGTCTGAGTTGGAGGGAGTGGAAATCAAGAGAAATACTTCCACGTTACCTTTTAAAACAAATACAAATATAAGAAATTATTAACTGTTCAATATTTTTCTTTGTCTATATTCATTACAAATCCCTCAATACCATGGTTTGTTTGATATTTATTCTTCACAGGTGATATTTGGTAAAATAATTTATAATACGAACTTACTGATTCCTTAATTCAAAACCTCCTTGAAATTCATAATGTTTTTGACTGGTTTGCAATTATTTGAAGATTCTAAAATACCATGAAAATTAACAGGACTGCTTTGAAAAATGCCATTAGAAAAAATAATATATGCCCTTTAAAGAGAGCTGTTGTTTATTATTTGTTCACGCTGTTTATATAATTTTAGCCTTCAGCATCACTAACTGAATTTCAGGTGAACCTCACTTTCACTTCAGCTATTTTTTTTTTAATATACGCTGCATCTACTTACAATAGAAAACAGAAAAGTAATTAAGTGTAGAGGGGAGGGAAGATCTTTTTCTCTACTTTTATTTGAGAGGAATAACCATGCTAGCCAGTATGGAGCACATTCTAGCTTAATTCTGTATGTGCATTTGCCAGTGTCATTATCATCAGTGCTGGTGTCACAGGTTGTGTATGAGAAATAGTATAAGAGAGAGCATGTACAAGAAGGGCAGTAGGATTGTATGGCAAATGAGCAGTTCTTACTTGAAAAACGAAAAGCTCCTAATTTTTCGAAAACATCACAAGAAAACATTTGTGAAAATATTGGAATAAATCAGGAACATAATTTTTGAGTGCAGATGTTCTTAAAGGATAAATCAGACCTAGTAGGCTTCAAATGACGACTCCAGCCTGAATCACTTCTACTCAAAAGTTGTGCAAACCACTGAAAGACACCAAATGGGAATGCCCGTCAATCTCTCTTCCACCAAAACCCAGCTGACAAGTTCTGCAGAGTTTCTTCTCCCTCCCTCTTTGCTGGCTGGCATGCTCCCATCAGGTCTCTTGCGTACGCAAACTGCTATCACGTGGAGGGGATGGAAAGCAGAGGTGGATAGTTATTTTCATTCCCTGTGCAGTCCTTCAGAACTTATTCCTAATACTTTGTATTTCACGTGGCAAGAGAGGAGAGCACTGCTTTGCTAATGGAGTGACACTGCTGAATTCAGTAACAGACGCTTTACAGAACGAAAACCAACAGTTAGTTAATCTGTGATTGTGACTACATTATCATTGGAGTCCAACTTCTTAATAGTCTACAACGATTTATAGTCAGATTGTTCCATGATAATAAAATATCAAATGTATTTATTAGAAATGTTCTTAACACAATTTGGAAGCCGCAGTCGCTTGTCTTGTGGAAGGGTTTCATATTCAAATGTAAATTTAAGGCTATAATCCCCAAATGATTTGCTATAGTTTCTAAACCTGTCAAGTAACTTAGGTTGATTTTTCATTTCCAAATGAAAGGTAGAATGCTTTCCTGTTGTTTTGGCTAAGCCCAGAAGATTCTTGTCTATTCTAGCTGCATGTCACACCACTACATTTTCAGAGCTAATTTGAATATACAGTCAAAGAGAAACTTTTAACTTAGGACATCGAACATAAAAATAAGAACATTAAAAACACCACCACTGTGTGAATAACAGCAGGAGTCCCTGTAATTCAGATTGCATCCAAGTAGTGAATTTGGGAGCGTTCCCATCTCTGGATCGCATCATCTCTCTCTCAGGATGAGATCTCTCATCCTGACCCCTTGATGTGCGCAGGTCCTGCCCGCGCTTTGGTTTCTGTGGCCAGGGGAAGCTGAGCCCATAGACCTGAATGGAACCACCAAGCTCTTTGAACCGCTTCCTCACCCGAGTGTCCTTGTGTATGTTTTTGTACTTGAAGAAGAATTTGGCCCTCTGAACTCCAGATTCGAAGAAAACTACAAAATGAAATGAAATTAAGTTATATAAAAAAAAAACAACCAACACACACACAAAGAAAGCCAAATAATAAAAAACCCCTTTTGTTAATTAAGTTGCAGCAGTTAGGCTTGCAGACTAGTAAATAAGCGGAAAATCTTTAAAGGGGGAAAAACAAAAAAAGGAAGGAAGAGAAACTTGGAAAGCCTGTTGTTGAAAGATAGCCTGGTATTGCTGCTTCTAGCCTGCTGAAATAGAGTTTAGTTTATGTTGGTTTACAATTAGATAGATATTTTGTCATGTCATGACTGTCTGCCTTTCAATTCAAATGACATTGTAGTATTTTGCAAAGCCAGAAGAACCATTCATTTTGGGATATTATCTGCTTGGTATTAGGATTAGATAAAAAAAGATTATGGCGAGCAGTTTGCTTAATTTTTTTCTGGATTTGCCTTTCTGCAGAAGGACACTTTGCCTGTTTTCAGTATAATGCAAAGATTTTGTTTCCTGCATTAACAGACATTTAATACTTACCAAAATGGGCTTTATGCTTGTACTTTGGTAACTTACCAACTAGTGGCTCCTCATGTATAAACTGTTACTGCTGTGTTTAAATGGTGTACGTATGTTGACTTTCATCAGCTCAGTGTTTGTCTACGTATCTTTTAGTCTTAATTCATACAATTCTTATTCTAGCTGTGACTTGAGCTCCTTTTCTTAATCTTGTAATCTGGAAATAGTAACTTCTATTACCCTCGTTTAATTCAGACTGCAGTTCCGCCTAGTTGAAAAGGGGGTAATAATATTTTCACTTTTAGGATAAGTACAGTTTATTAGTTGGGGTTTGTATGGCAAAAAGCAGTATAGCAATAGGGAATAACTGCAAACAGTTAAAATTCGGGGAAATGTTACGTAACTGGAGAATATAAAGATGTAATTTAGGGACCATATCTTAAAAAAGTATATATGTCATTCTCCATGGACTATTATGGAATTACATCGGTATATGGAATAATTATGTGATTTATACTACTACACATTGCTGCAAGTAAGTGAGAGGTTCCCAAAATCAAAGGAAACCTCAAAAAGAGAAAGGTAGACAGGAGAAACAGATTAATGCAATTACAGGTCCTATCAATTTAAATCTGCTAGCAACATTGTTACCTGTAAACCATTCTAAGTTTTTTATTTAAAAAAAAAAACCAACAACAACAAACCCCAAAAAACAACACACAACCCAAAACAATTCATTGCTAGTGGACTGTTCTGAAGATTCAATTTCATAGTGTTAATTATGCGGTAGTAGGTCTGGATGCTTAAAGTATACGAGAGATGTTTCAGAAAGCTGCAGTAAAGCATGTATTTAGTAAAGGAGACTTGACCCATCCTAAGTATTCCGTGATTATTTAGCTTAAGTCTTTCTAAAAATGGCTGCTTTTTTTCATTTAGTAAATTACTCATGAATATGAGATTACTTCAATATTTATTGCCTTAATCAGGAAAGCACATGAGCAGAAGCTTTCTTGGGGACTGCTGAGAACCTCTGCAATGTTGCAAAGGATACGTAAACCCAAATATAGAGCTTTTTCTGGCTCTCACGCACACGTGCAAGTGAGTGTGTACACACACACGCACCACTCACATTCTTTGTCCTTCTCATTTCATTTTGCCATGCTCTGTTTTATAGCTATGGTGATCTACCCAGCAGTCAGTATTCACCATGCAGGAAAGATGAATTCTCAGGAAGGCAGAGAAGCCTTTTTTTGGTAGGAGGGGAAGCGGGATGACACGTTGTTGGTGGTGGTTTTGGAGGGTTTGTTTCCTTGTTTGGTTTTGTGTTCTCTTTTTTTAAATACGATCCACTGGAAAATATACTTGGGGAGAAAAGCAACCCATAATGATGTTCTGTTGAAGCAAGTGATGCTTGGCTGGCTGAAAACCAAAAGGAAAATAATGACATAAAAATTGTCCTTGTTCAGGAGCAGTAAGCAAAGATTATATATAATTGGACAGTTATGAATCAATGAAACTGTACACTTTCTCATGCATCTTGGCAAAAAGTCAAGTTTCCTATGTATAAGAAATCAGGTTCAGAACACTTCTAGAATAAAATAATTAATTTCTTTAACTTTGTGTGCTCTGGGATGGAACAAGATAGCTTTGATCTTTTCGTTTGAAATGTATTCCATTTCAGTCCTGAACCTTTTCTGAAATATGATGGAAAAAACTTCACTTTCCTTTTTAAGAAGAGTAACACTAAATTTAAACATCTATTTCATAACTATATTAAAAGAATAAATAATTGTGAATTACCAGATATTGCTCTCACATATTCTGCAGTCACTTGAGTCCATTGATAGACTTACAGTCTGGTAAGTCAAATGTTCCTAGCTTTTATTTTGTGTTATATTATATTATGGATTTCTGTTTCTGGGTCCCCTGCTTCTTTTCATTCTCTGGTTCTACTTTGTGCACATCCCTTTAATACCTGTTCAGTATTTCCCAGATCTTGTGATGGCATCCTATTGGGTTAGTTTTTCACATTCCCCTAGTGATGCTGATTCTTGAAGTTGATGGGTATGACATTGCAGCTGTGAATTTGATTAGATAATAATGAGGTTTATTTTTATCCAACTGTTCTCATTTTTTTCATCACAATACTTGTATTATTTATATGCTTTGTATTTTCTAGATAGATTTTCTAGATCCTGATGAAGAATCTGGAATAGAATCATAAACTAAGATTAATTGTTTTTACATCTGCATTTAGAAATTTGCAGAAAAGTACTGTGAAGCAGGAAGGTAATGTAAAAGGTGTCAGGAAAGACTCACATGCTTGAGAAGTACATCTTGAGATAATTTTATTGAATTGAAATCCAGCTATCAGCAGTGGAGGAGTGAGCTGCAACAGGTTTATTTTTAAGTTGTGGGGATTCAGTTACAATATGGATCAAAGGAAACTGTTTCTTTGAAGAACAGTGGATGGGGAATTACTGACAAAAGAGTGGCCTGCTGAAAAGAAATTCAGTAGTCATGATGACTTCCAATGAAATTAATAAATAAGGGACAAATCTTGAGATATTTTACATTCTAGCAAAGTCTTCTCCAAATGGGGATGTAAGCAGCAAAAACTTGCTCTGGAGATATTCTCTCACTCTTCACATCAGTGCAACTTACTAGGGAGAGCAAATGAAATTATGCATATCGGGAGACTTGTCAATGGTGTAATAGGTGCAGATTTAGAGAGACATAACTTTAGGGAGGGGACAGGGAGTTTCTACTTCTTCCTGTCCTCAGTAACAATACATCATAATCCTAACCCTCTCCTGTATTGAGACTACAGTTTTCTCCCTCATAGCTATCACAAGGAAATTTTACTCAAGCTTTGATTTGAAATCTTAAAGTGAGTTCTTTCAGTCGCGTTTTAGTTCTCTTCTGAAAGTTTCATGCAGAGCTGTCCAAATCTGTTCACTGGGTGCTGCTTCTTTTAGTACATATAAGGGGCTGCATGTAAGTTCAAATAGGACACCACAGTATCCCACTATCTGAACCACTCAGGAGTAAGCTACAGGGGAAAAAAAAAATCATTTAGAGCACGATGTTGAGAATATTGTTCAATAAAATATTGTGAATCAGTAGAGAATTAAAAAGGATCGAAACTGGAAGTTTTCCTAAATAGGATGACTGAATGTTAAATCCCATGAGAACAGACTAATTAATGAATACTATTGACCCCACTGAGTCCAGGAGCATGACAGTGTTTGAATCTCATGCATGTAAATAATATGGTCCAGCCCAAGGAAATTAGGTCTAATAGTGACAATTTTTCTCAGTGTTAAAAGCTGGCAACTACACATGCACACATGTACGCATGTGTGTATGTCGGCTAAAAGTTTATATATCATACATTCTTTCTTGAATTCACTTGGAGTTTTGTTTTGTGATCTGGACGAGGAATTTAAGGTGAAGTGATATTTGCTTTCCTATTCATTTGTTTATTATTGGCCTAGATAAGGTTGGTTATTCTCATTTTTGTTTTTGAAGAAATGCTTCACACAGGCAAATAGAACTGTCATCTCTAGTAACGTCACATATGGGCAAAAGAGGGTGTCGATAAGAAGTTTACTCTTACTTATTTCTGCACCAACTCCAGGCAAGTTGAGACCTAAATGAAAATATTTTCATTTCTGCAGTGTAACAATTTCCAGCACAAATGATTGCATGCAGGAGTCATGTTCATAGAAATATAAAGACAAAAGGGACTGCAGGACATCACCCCAGTCCCAAAAAGACAATCAATTATATTTGAGTAGTTCTAGAAAGACTTCTGTCTACGCTCTTCTGAAACAATTCTAACAGTGGAGACTCCACCATCTTCTAGGTGATCTTTTATAGCGCTTCCCTGTCCTTACTGTTGAGAAGGTTTTCATAATATCTACCCTGAATCTTAATTGCTGCAATTTAGCACATTTCTTTTTGTCCTACCCATCATTGTTATTGAGAACAGGTTATTTCCTTATTCTTTTGAAACAGCCTTTCATGTATTTGAAGGCTATTATCGTGTTCCATCTCAGTTGTCTCCTCTCTAACGTAATTCTTTCAAGCTTTATCACAGCTCGTGTTCTCTAGACTCTGGTCATGTTGCTCTCCTCACATTTCTCTCAATTGGCTCATGTCTTCCTGGAGTGTAATGTCTAAATTTAAACCAGGAATTACTGCTGAGGCTTGATTAATGCTGAGCTGAAGGGAAGAATTACTTCACATTTTTGCAGGCTATACTTGTGTTTTTACATTCCAATATGCTGTGAGCAGATGCCGACTCATGGTGTCACTCTGAACCACGTTCAAGCGTGGAGGCTCACACTAAAACTAGGCAACTAAAGAGAAAAGAAGTACCAACAGTTTTATCCTCCCACATATCTATTAGATAAATATGATCAAGGTTTACTGAAGATTGATCAACTGAAGAGATACGGGGAAAAGTCCTCATCTTGAAGAAAAATACATTCTCTGTTTACCACAACAAGATGTCAGTGATCAACACTTACTGCTTTCAGACTCATCCTATTCACCAACCGCTGGAAATTTGGTACTCTTTCTTATCGGGAGAGAAATCATGCATTGCAGATTAATGGCCAGGTTTGTGTTAATGTGCTGGGTTTTCTCCGTCCTTGCATTTATAGTCACCTCGGTCAGAAAATTTCCTAACGAGGTTTATCTGTGGCTAAACATTGTTGAAATATCTGCTGATCTCATCACTGTCACCAAAAACCTCAGTGGTACAGCAGTTTGTCCTTTTCATATGAAGAGATTAGATTTGAGATTCTAAATAAATTAACAAAATCTCACCTGTTGTTTACCACCTGGGTCTGTATTGAGTAGGGACACAGGAATTCCCTGCTGCTAGTCGTATTTACAACCAATATTTTCCCGAGCTGTAGCAGTACTGGAAAGGAAGAAGCAAACTTCTTCAAATGCATAATTAGAATTTTCCTTCTGGAAAACTAATCTTGTGAATCTGCTTATTTCTGAGCTTCTTTAGTGGAAGAAAGCCTTTACTGTATTGCTTACACATTATAAATCTCCTTTGATGAAAAAAATGAAAGAAGTGCAGACTAACAATGATACATTTTATAAACCAAAAAACTTTTTCATATACCGAGTTGTATAATTGAAGCCCATCTTGACGAGAGAAGTTACTTTAGAAGTTTTTTAAGGTTGTAAGCTGTTTCCCCCGTGCAATTCAGTAGCTTATTACCAGTTAAATATATATTGTATATATAAGTGTTCTGAAGGAAATCCCCAAGAAGCAAATGCACTTGTGGGATATACTGTATATCTAATGGATATTTATTTTAATGACATAAACATTGATCTAAATCTCTTGGTGCATTAATGATAAATAGATCGTTAGTGTGAAGCAGGTAAGAATTAAAAATGGCTTCTATTAATTTCTAGCTCATACTGATTTTGCTGGCATGTTTTAAGACTAAGGTAGCATCCAGGACTTTGGCTTGTGTAAATGACGTTCAGGTCAATGGGGCGTTGGCTGAAATAGTCCAACAACCTGTCCTTTGACGCTCGCTTTGTGGCTTTCAACCACACCATGAGTACTGGAGCTTGAAAGTGTGTGGCAATGTGAGCCTTGCTCTTGCATACGTTGTAATTCATAAACCTGTTGCGTGATTGTAATTAATGCTGCTTTCTGCTACAATGGGAAGGTAAGACACAGGGATCCTGGTCCCAAGTTTTGTGTTAAGTTACATGATTGAAGGCAGGCACATCCCCTTTTTATGCAACGAAATTTAGAGCGTGTGCCCCGTTATGTACGAAATGCACAGACTGTATCCCTCTTCGGTGCGTGGTGTGCCCACATCTCACACTGAGCTTTGTCACTAATACTGTGTATGGCAACTGTGATTAATATTTAGGGTAGACCAATTACATTTACACTAAAGCTAGCTTACAGGAGCAAAGTAAATGGAAACTGAGGTTCTTCCTACCAAGTATTGTAAATTTATATCATAATATTTAATCTTCTTTTGGTACTTTTGCATTCCTTAAGTAGAGAGTGAGTGAAAACAAGGTGAAGGCTTTCAGGGCATTACTTAGAGTAGGAGTTATATTGAGTAAAGCACCCTGATTTGAGCTGTAGGAATTAACTAGTTTTAGGTTTAGAGGCAGTTCTTGAAAGAAAGTATTTGAGAGAAGATTTGTTCAGTCCCAACTGAAAAATAGTGACAAAGAAAAGGCATTTAATTTTTTAAAACCAATACCACAAAACATGATGAAAGGGAACATAATTTTAAAAATGAAATCATTTTTTTAAATGTGATTCTTTAATTTTCATAATGTGTTTCCTTTATTTTTCACTACAAATAATTTGAGGCCTTTTAATGCTACCAAATGAAAAAAAAGTTTCCCTGCAAATTTTTTCCTGGCTCTGCTGCTTTCACTGCTTTATAAAGCACTTTGATATATCTGGATGAGAAGGACTACACTAGTACTAAGCTTTTTTTTTTTTTTTTAAACAAAGCAGCCACAAATCAGTAGCATATACAGTACCAATTCCACTAACAAAACGAGAGTTCTGCAAGAGGCAGGGATATGGAAAAACCATGATAATTCATATTATGTGATTGTCTTCTTGCAGCGTGTGGCATAATTCTGATTAAAATTACTGGCAGTACTTTGTGGGCATCAAAGGAAAAACAGCTCCAGGAACTGACATCCTGTTAAATGTGGAAGAGCTATTACAGGCTAGTGGTTCAATATGGTGGTTTTTAAAACTTCCTAACGAAAACCCTAAGCTTTTCTGGGCAATAATGCTGAACTGTGTAACCAAAGATGGCCAGCAGTGCACCCGTATTTTCTGTTGAAATTTATGATAGTTTGAGCCTGTGCAGAAATTCAGAGAGAACGTTTCAGACTCTTATCCTGTTTAGGGCCCCATTCTTCCTGTTTTACTTGTTAGAAACAAAATTAGATCCAAGGGTGTTAAAAGAAAAATGCTAGCTTTCTAAGCTTTTAAAAATATGTATGCATTGTATATTTCTTTCTCTGAGTACATCTTTTATTATGCACTGAAATAAATAGGTAAAATTAGGCAAGTTTTGATGGAGCCATAAAGTTGCAGCTGAGAAGTTTTGCATTTTCTTTCCTGTTACAACCTGTTTTTAAAAGATAAGTTGGTTGTGACTCTTCATTTTAATTATATAGCAGGTGCCTTGTCTTAGCTAGGGAAAATTTTTATGTAATTCATTAAAAACCAAAACACAAGTATGAATTAAACAGTTTTCTGTTTCTAATATCTTGATAGTTGCAGATATTATTTGCGAATACGCTAAGGAGAACGAGCTTGGTCCAACAAAGTCTCTTTACCGTGATAATCCTTTCTGGTACAAGTTGTCCCATTAAGCAAAGTTGATCAGATATTTACAGAATGCCCATTTATCTATGTATAAAAACTGAGAAAGGCCCACGTATCCATAATTATTATCAACACTGGCATTTATCATGAAGCAATCTCAAAGTGCTTTAAAACACGGTATTGGCTTTAATGCCACACTGATTATTCCTGTTAGAGCTTTACAGATACAAACTTGTAGGTGTAGATGACTTAATCCTGCAATGCACTGTTTAATAACTGTTTAATAACGCTTGAAGATGAAAGCCTTTGCAACCTCTCAGCATTGGTGTGAAGGGTGTAATTCTACCAAGCCTTACTCATGCGAATAATCTTTATCCTGGTGACTGATAACATTGACCTCGCTTGTCAATTAGGTATTAAGCGACTAATGGTTTGTAGTGATTTGCCCGAGGTTGCACTTGGAAAGCTGTGGCAGAGGCAGATGTAGAACTTCCATCTTTTCCATGCTACCAAAGGGAAGTGTAGGATAATGTTTTAGATGAGGGTATGGTACATCACCTGATAGCCTAGTCATGTATCGTCACAGAAGTAGTTAATTTTACAGTGTCACTGGATGAGAGATGTGCACTTTGACAGTAAAATGTAGGTAGTGGTCTTTATCTGAATGCTTCAAAAAAGTCTGCATATTTTCTGTATTGGAATCCCCTATATTTGTCCTTAGGAAAAGAATGGAACATATGTATCACCAGATATTCTCCCTCATTAAGTTAATTATTTTTGGCTTCTGTAATAGCTTATTTTTTCTTGCCCTATCAACAGGCCTGCTCAAAGAAGTACAAAATAAAGAGTTTTTTCTGTGTTATTGATTGGCTAGAAAGTGACGTGTTTGAGACTCTGTTGGAGCTTCTCTAGTGACTATTTATTTAAATTGGGGGGAGGGAATCAGTATAACTTGAAAAAAAAATAACTAGAACTTTCATTTAACATTACAAAAGAGGGCATTGCTTAATCCCTGAAGTAGGAAATTGCTTTTCTTCATGATCCATTGCTTTCATACTGTTTCTGGCTGCTGGTGCTGAAGGAAAGAAAAACTATGTTCTCACTCTGTTTTCACTGTATCTATTTTCTTATCCTCTGCAAAAACTTGGCTGCTAATTTGTTGTTGAAGTAAATAAAGGGAGGGGAGAGCTTGGCTATGAGAAGATCTTTTTGTCTCAAATGGGCATTTGCAAATATGGAAGCAAAGCAAAACTTTATGTGGGAAACTGAAAAAAAAAAAAAAAAAAAAGGAATTAAGGATTTGAAATAGTATATCAAAGCTGAAGTACATGAGATATTGCTATTCTTTGAGATGCCGTTGTGGGCTTATACCTAAATTCAGCAGCATGTTCCCAGAAGATGAATGTAACTAAGCAGTGTTTTTTCTCATGTTCTGCTCTTGTACATGTAGAGGGAGAAAGGAAATGACAATTAAAAGCAAAAGGCATGGCTGTCTGAAAATGATGTTATTTTGTTTCACCTTGCTTAAAAGTCATCCTTTTTTGTTAAAAGCACCTATGGCTTATTGTTTCTAATATGCACTACAAAAATATAGTGTGTTACAGCTCAGGACTGGAAAACACTAATGGATTGTAACTAAGAAATGATTATTTAATTCCAGAAGTTACAATATTTAGTTAATGATTCCCTGACATTGTCAGGACAGGTCACAGAATGCGTTTTAAAGTAATTATAAGTTAGCAGCAGTGGTTTATATTTTTCCCCTAGCAACAGCAGTAGAAGTTGTATTTTTCTCTTCTCCTATCAGTGGTGACTCCTGTTTCTTTTTTTAATCTGACCGCTTTTTTTTTTTTTTTTAAATCCATTTAGTCTTGGAAATCATAATTAAAGTCTATGGTAGCAAAATAACAATCTGAAAATAATTGTGATAGTGAGGTTTTGATACTAGTATGTAACAGAAGATACACACGTAGGTTTTATTTTGAGTTTTTGCTTGTGCTAGCTATATGAGGAAAATAGCAAGACCACACCATATGCCCAATAAAAGCTTCATTAGAAAGGTATTAGTAGATTAATCCAGCTTACTCTGTGGTTTATTTTATTTAGAATGTAATAAGGTAAGTTCATTAGTTTGCAGACTTAATGTTTTCTACTGTACCTCAAAGCAACCAGTAACAATTCCACTGAGATTCCGCAGATCTCACTAACACCTGTCAAGATAAACACATGGCTCTCTGGGGGAATCATCTTGGCAACGTAACTGAGGAAATGCGGAAAAAACCTGTCTTTCACACACAAAAGAGTGTTACACAGTATAAACTTGATTAATGATTTTTCACATGTCTCTGAGGTCATATATCTCTTTAAAGTGGAAAAAAAAAAGTCAAATCAATCTCTGAAGAACAAATATTTTGGAATGTACAATATTGCATTAGAAATATATTTTAAGGAACTTGAAGAATAATTGTGCTATTTGAATTGAGCCTCAGAAAGGCTGTCTGAGACCAGCAATTGAGTCTCTATCCCCCGAGGGCTAATATATTAGATTACAAGGATTATTGTAGTGGCAGTATTTGTGCCACTACATTTAAGATTATGTCAGCATTTCCATTTTAAACCTGTATGTTCAGAGGTTCATAACTCAGCTATAGAAAATTTGCTTGGCACTACAAACAAATATGGGTTCTGCACAGTGGTGATGCTTTTTCTGGGGGGGGGAGAAAGAAGCAGCTTAAAGGCAAATAAGTATTTGGACATTTTAAAGTTATGAATGCCAAAAGTTAATGTCATCTTCTTACAACTCGGCTTTGTAAATTCAGTTAATTCTATAGCTGACTTGTAACACTACTGCTGTGTGGAGTTTAAAGCGATGTATTGAACTAGGAGAGTGAACAGAATGGTAGCAGGGTGTGCCTTAACGCTTTCTTTGCCAATACTGTTACAGGAATTATGTGTTCAGAGAAGGCTGGAGGTGGAACTCCACTGTACATCCTCTGCTCCACCAAGGCCAGGAAGGAGGGGGTGGGATGGTGATCATGGGATGATGATCATGAATCATGATGGGTGGTATCTTAGAAATCCCATCAGGAAAACCTGCTTAAAAATGCACTCCTGACTATTCCTAACTCCACAAACATCATTTAGGGCTCTCCTGGTTACCAGTGGGCTTTCTACCAAAAAAAAAAGCCAATCAACTGTGCCTTCAATGTCTTTAAACTTAATTTTAGGGCCATTGCACTTTGAGTCTAGTGAGAGCTTGGCCTTGACAGGGCATTAAATATCTCTGGTATTATGCATTGTAAACAATAACAAGAGCTGCAAACAACCCAATACACACGCTTTTCCTATTTCTGGAGGCCTTTATAACAAACAGGCTTTGCATATACTTCATATGCTTCTGCTGGATACAAAAGAGCACAACGCTGGGTTCTGTTATTGGCATCTGTCACTGATCTCATCAAACTTCTTGATGACTAATTTGCAACCTATTTTTGTGGTTCTTTTTGCCTTTTTTTTTTTTTTTTTTGTCCCTAGTTGGAGTATTTGCTGAGGAGTTCAAATTAGTAGCGTTCAAGCTGTAGTCAGGGATCTCTTTTTTCTGCGGCAGTGCAGTGTCAATTCCTGTGGCAGCACTGGTAGAAATCAGAGAGACTTTTGCAGGTTCTGCAGCAGTCTAATTGCCCACAGAATTAACTGCTCCTGCAGTAGTCCAGAGAGAGCAGGAGTACAGCCTGCCCTGCTTGATACAGGACTACAAATCTCTTCAACACCTCCATGTATATACATGTGGATTTGGCCTTAATTCCTGTGGCTTTATATTGGAATGAAAAGGGGAACCTAGCCAAAGTGCCAGCACCCTTTGTGCAAAGTTACAAAAGAAAAGAAAATAAAATATGAAATTAAATGGCGTTGCAGCACTGGCAGCCAGCAAAAGACAATCCCCAGTGGAGTATGAGCCATCCTCCTCAAGGCAGGTCACACCAGGGCTAACACCAGTAGCAGTAGATGGACTTGGCAAAGTGCCCCGAAGACTGATGGACCGACCAGGGCTATTTCAGACCAAGAGGGAGCTTCCTTTCAGAGTCAAAATTCCCCATTGGAAAATGTTCTGCTACCAGCCCCTTCTATTCTAAATTGAAAGGACCTAGCTTACGGGCATGGTTTCAATAAAATAAAACAAAATAAAAATCAGCTTGCTTTTGACAGCAAGGAATAAAGAGAACGAGATTATTTCTGTCTTTATACACACAGAGTCAAGAAAAAATGATTATGACGTTTTAAGCCTGTTTGGATGGACAGATTTATGGACAGAAAGACTTACTAACTGTACTGGGGTTTATTTTGAACTATACATACAGAGAGAATAGCTGCACTACAGAGAAAGCAGCATAAGTATTTCCATTGTAAACTCCCTTTTTTTTTTCATGATCACCAAAAAATTTTAATTTCTCTGTATTTTATGACTGCACAAATACTCCATACAACTCTCTTAAAATTACCTGCCAACTCTCCAAGTAGTTTGCATGATAAAGTTTTTTGGCTTCCTTTCTAAAGTAAAGGGTTTCTGCCCCAAGTTACGTAGGGTTAGGACACAAACTGGCCACGGTTTACATGGGTGACAGGCTTTGGTTCAGTATCTTGCAATACGTTGGCTTTTGAAAGAAACATTCTCTACTGTTTAAAAGAGGAAAATTAACACCTCGAATGTTGTCAGGCATTGAAATGTCTGAAAATCAGACATTTTTAGTATTGGAAGATCCTGTATATAGGTCCTTATATTCGTCAGAGTTTATAGTGGTAAGTGGAAACATTAGCTTGAACGTTTTCTTCTCTAGGCTGTTGTCTGTAGGACGGATAAACATAAATTCTGGCCTGCTTAATTGTAATCACAAAACATCCACAGGTTTTCAAATGAAGTGAGATTCCATACCCAGTAGCAGAGAAAAGCTATAATATAAAAATATAGGAAGTGCGTTAAAGTGTTCATTGAATAGTATTCCCTGTAATACAGACACATATTTGGGGAATTTTTTTTTTTCTACCTGAGCTTGCTGAACAGCACTTGAGCTTCAGGAATTTAAGAGTGGATGTTGCAACCTGAAGAGCAGGATTTCACCTCTGGAGAAAAGAGGTGGCCAGAGAAGTCTGGTTGCCGTAAGGCAGCACTTAACCTAAAGGAGCCCTGCATTGAACTGAAGGCACTTCTGCAAGCCTAAGGCATGGTCTGCCCTTAAGTTTTGCTGGTGTCACCAAAGTTGTTCTTCTTAACTGACACAGCTGTATTGCCAGGAATCAAGGTGTAGGGAGATATGGTTGTACCAGCAAGAAATATTTTATTTCATCCGAGGAAGTAATGTAAATTATACTCATGGAAGTGCTTTTTTGTTTGTATAAATATTCTTTAGGACCATTTGGTGTTTATAGGAGTAATGGTATTAGAAGGAGCCAGGAAAAGATGTGTTTTTACAATTATAAGGATATTCTTGCTCACAAACTTAGGAACCTACTGGTATTAACAGAGTTGACTTGATGGAAATAACTTGATTGAAAGTCACATTTCCTACCAATGTGACCTGCACAGGGTAAGTGTTAAATGGGGTTAAAAACCCCATTAAATTACTTTCACTGAGCTAAGTTTCAAAAATACTAAAAGCTACCTTGTGAACACTGTAGTTTATTTTCGCACTTTGTTTGCTATGCCTGCAATAGGGCATTTACTTGTTTACACAAGCTTGTTTATTGCATTCTTTTGTACTACTTCTTCCTCCTTTGAGTGAACCTTCACTGACTGATATCACAATGTTGATTGTGTTGGGGGTAGATGGTTCTGTGCCCTTGGGGATTAAAACCAGATTATTTCAACTTCTGCTAGTCCTCAGCTAACAAAGATTCATACTCTTATGTCAGCAGGGGGTAAAAAAGAAAGTATTTTAAATAAGAAATGCTGCTTACCATTGGTTTTCATAATGTTTACTTGCAGATGCTTTTAACTTCTACTTTTCATTAAAAAGCCTAACTCTGAGTGCTAAGACAGCCAATTAAGCTTTTTAAATAAAACATGAAAAGACTAGAAGTATCTGACTACCAAGATTTGCTTCAAATTGGAAAAGAGTGCTCGCTGTTACCACAAAAAACTGAGCAAGAGAGGATTTTACTGCCTGGAATTTCCTTCTTTTGCCTTCCTGTCCCCATCTGCCTTTCATTTGCTTTCACACACGCGTCCTTCTTCAACTTCCTTTTCCCCTTCCTGTTAGCCTTTCAATTTTCTGTCTTTTTAGGATATTTTTCACAAATTACTTCTCCCCATTTCTCACCTGTGCACTGCATTAGATCACCTTTCTCCTCCCTGAAACTTGGAAAGTTCCCCTCTTGTTTTTCTCCATGGTTCAGAGTGCAGAGCCAGGAAAATGTCAAATGTTATTAAAATCGGAGCTAGTACAGACAAAGTGCTGAGCACATTGCCAGATCCAGAAAGGGATGCCTGCTTAGCCGGCTGTTTCCCCGTTCCCATTTTAACCGGCTACTTAAATAAGAGTTAAGACCCCTAAATAGCTTTGTGGAGATTGGCCTTTGTGTCCTCAGCTCTTGGTTTGGGTATGCAGCAGCAAAATAATCCGTTAATTTAACAGTCCCTAAGTAGTGTTTAACATCATAATGTAACACCTAAAAATGACCCTTTATAATCTATCTGATGAAAAAACTTCTCTAAGTAGTCTCCAAACACAGATTTAAACCAGAAACTTTAGCGGCGGTTATGTGTGTGCACTGCATAAATAGTACACACTTAATAATGCCGAGCACTTAAACACCCTTTTTATCTTCTGTAAAATATTAAATGAAGTACCTTTGAAGTACCTAAACATTTTATTCGTTTGTCCTTGGTATTTAAGCACTTTAGGCCTCCTTGACACAGTAGATGGCAGATAGAGTAAGCATTTAGTGTAAGGTGCTCAAGCTACAAACGTATCCAACACCACAGAGAAGAACGCTTACGCAAAGTCCTACTGAGTCCACACCAAGGTGTATCTTCAACCGAAGTTGAGTAAACTGTGCTGAGGCTGGAAGGGATCCACGGAAGGCCTCTGTTGCAAGGTTACACCTAACGGGAACGCCGCAACGGGAGCCATCCGTGCTTTTCTGGATGCCAACAGGGAAACTCCCGCTAAAAGGTAGCAGAGAGTACAGCTCTCGATGGAGGCCTTAAAACAGCAGAGCAGAAGTTAGTCTAGACAGGACTTGCCAACTGAAATCGTATCTGAATGACTGCGTTGCCAACTGTATCGTTACAGGGTTGGCAATACCGGCTTCCTATTTCAGAGAAGTGGTAACAATTTTAAGTTACTCGTCTGTAGGATGTCTAGAATCATTAAGAACAGTCAGTTAACTACCGCATGTTTCTAAAACGGCAGCAACATGGGAACAGTTTACTGAAAAACTGGTTCCAGTGACTGAAATATTTTGTTTCCTGAGTCAGATTGGTAGAAAACCTGGTGGTATTTATGGCTAAAATTTCTAACACGTATTACTTGCATGAACAGGAAATGTACATCAGGGGTTTTAATTTTAGAAGAGTTGGCAAATCCGGGCTGACGTTTCTTTAAGTCTTCTTTCATTTTTCCTTTCTTTCTTTTTCCTCTGAAACTTAGAGACTTCATTGTATTTTATTTTTTAAGAGGTGACAGTGCACGGCAGTTGCAAGCCGATAGTTTGGAAAATTGGGGTTTCTTGCTTCTTTTACGCATAGGCTTCTTGAGACAGGTTGGAAAAGTCACTGACTTCCTCACAAAGCTGCTTTTCCGCGTGGGAAGCCGGGGGGGAGGGGTAGAGGACAACCCCTGCCCCGCAGGACCGCACCCCGTGGGGTGGCGGGGACCCGCCGGGGAAGGTCGTCGTCCCCCCGCACCTCTGTCACTCCTGCGGGCTTCCTCCGGTGCCTGTGTGCGCTTCCACCAGGCAGAGAGAGGGCTCGGGAGCTGAGCCTGGGGGGGTTCCTTGTCCCTCGGGTGTTTCCATCCCCCTCCGTTAAGGGCTTTTTAAGGTTTAGCTCGGCGTCTTTGCAAAACTTGGGGTGCAGCCAGGCGGGGAGGGGTGTCACACGCACCGGCCCCCCCGGGCAGGGCAGGGGGTGCCGCTTCCTAACCCCCCTGCTCGGGTTGGGGTTTCGGGGTCCTTTCTCCGCCCGCCACAACCCCGCGCTGAAGGGCTTTTCTCCTCGCCCCTCGCCGGGGGGAGCAATCCTGCCTTTCTCTTTCCTAAGCCTCCGCAGCCGAGGAGTAAGGGCTTGTGACTTCCCTTTGGCATCCGCGCGAATTAGAGAGCGCCTCGGCAAACCGCAGTGCTTTTCGTTTAAATTAACGCGAAATGTATAAAAAAGTATTCTCACGCCCACCCCTCGCCCTCTCCCTTTCACGCATCCGCACCCATGATCTCATGCTGCTGAAAGGCATGGCACAAGATCCGCGGCAGGCTGGGAGGGGAGGGATGGATGGAGGGGAGGGATGAAGGGAAGGGAGAGGCGGGAGCGGGCGGCTCTCACACCCT
>NW_009646935.1:1377530-1377946 GCF_000708025.1 Charadrius vociferus | reverse complement strand
TTTTTGGTGGTGGGGTTTTTTTGGTGTTTTGTTTCTTGTTGTTTTTTTTTTTTTTTCCCCCAGCCCAGTTTGCGTCTGCGGTGGGCAGCCAAGGTGCGGTAGTTGAGTAGTGTCGGAAAAACAAAAAAAACACCACAAAAAAACAACCACAAACAAAAAAGCCCAAAAAACAAAACCCCAAACGGTAACTCTTTGTTTGGCACTGAGAGTGTAATTACCGGATAATCAAAGCCGATGCTCGAATAGACAGAGGGAAACATCTGATGGGCGAAGTTTAGGCCGCTTAAAAGACCCCGAACCCGTTCCTTTTAAGCTGAAAGTGGGTTTTCAAGGCACCGGCGCATCTGAACTATGAGGGATGGGGAAATGCTCCCGCCGCGCTGCTGACTCCGCGGCGCGGATGGGTGGCGGGTGGG
>NW_009646935.1:1342132-1377431 GCF_000708025.1 Charadrius vociferus | reverse complement strand
TTCCCAAAGGCAGAGGAGAGACAGCGCGACTGTGTGGGAGCTGAACTCAGCCTCCCTCTTTAACATAGGCTCGTCCTCTGCATTGCATCCAGGCTTCAGCGATTTGCTGTTTGGAGACTGCAGATTTGCATAGCCCTGCTCTTCGCAAGCGTGGTTATTTTTTTTTTTTTATATATATATATATATATTATTTTTTTTTTTCTTCCCCAGCTTCTTTCATAAGCGTGCACTATTCTCCCTGAAACCATCCTCGGGTATTACTGTCAATAGTCAGAGCACTGAGATTGCCGGAGCAGCCTGATTATTGTCTGGCGGCGTGTGCGAGTGTGTGTGTGTGCGAGCGTGTGTGTGTGTGCGCGCCGGGAGAGAGATCGCTCGGTGAGGGCTCACCAGTTTGGAGATGAATGGAGGGAAGAGCAGCAGTTTGATTTTCCTCTGCTTTCCCAGCGCTGGCTGATGGAGTGGCATCCCCTTTTTTCTTTCTTAGCAGAAATGTGGCATGATTGGCTGCACTGTGGATTACTGAGGATGGGGGAATGCTTGGCACTCTCGTAGCCCTTGCAACTGTGGAGTATTGTTAATGAGCACCAGCCCCGGGAAAGCCGAAACTAGCGATTGTTTGAGCGCGGGGCTTTTCCCCTCTTCCACCCCTTTGCGAAGGCTCCGAACTGCCTGGATTCTCCGCCTCTGACTATGTCTCGGATTGTTTTGGGTAGAAGAAGACCTGGAGAAAAGGATCCCGATAAGCTTTCCCAAAGGGAAGAGATGGCTCGCCTGGTGCGGTGAGCTGCGGCCAGCGCCGTGTGCGGCTGTGTGCGAGCGCACCTCTCTCTCCAAAGTTTGCCTCCTTTGCCGCGGCCGCTGCTCCTCCCGAGGACGCCGCGGGCCGGCTCGCCGTGCACCGGAGGATGGGGGGGCTCCTCAGGTTGTGTATAATATTACTTAGGAAGAGGCTTAATCTAAAAGGAAGCTCTTTATATACCAAAAAATATTTTCTGCATTGTCATTTGCTTCTTTGTTTAGTCATTTCATGCCTATTGCTCAAAATTTGTACATTAACAGCCAAAACAGGTTTTGACCCATCTGCTGCCTTCTTCCTGTAGCAGATTAATAGCTAATATATACTCCCCTACTAGATTGGGTAAAAAATGCAATGGCACCAGTAGAGAACATACCATGCTTTCTCCTTCTACCAACTACTTTGTCATATAGTGACAGATTATTAAAGTAAGTGAAAGCAGGAAAATAAATGAAATTTTATCTCATTTTATTGCCAGCATCCTACTGAAATTTCCTACTCCTATTAATGATTGTAGTTGATGAAATTAGGAAAAATCTTCCTGCAACTGCGAAAGAGACTGAGAAGTCAAAGAGACTGGGTTCAGCTACTGGTCATGCCCTAGATGAGTGACTCTGGCTTCTTTCCCACATTTCACAGTGACTGTAAAAAATATTTGCTTCCTTTGGCCCTGAATGTATTTCACGTATTTACGTTGCAAGCTCTTTGGGGCAGAGTCTGCTGATGAATATGCTTTTCAGTGTTAATGCAACACAGCTATGATATATCTCGTGACCTCACAAAAATCCAAGTAATAAGTAGTTACCAAGGAACTTTCTCCATGCAACAATTTAGGTCTGTGAAAGACCATTTTCCTGAGCACTCAGTCCAGTACTTGTTCATTTGCAAATCACCAGGGTGCCAAAAGAAAATCTAATAATACTTAAAAAGACATTGGTCCTGCGGGGCGGGGAGAGGCCGGGCAGGGCGCCGAGGGACCCCTGCGAGGGGCTGGGAGGGAGCCCGTGCGGTGCTTAAATTGCCGGCGAGGATCACGCTCCTTCTAATTCATTACCTTGGTGGAAAGTCAATGAACTAAAGCAAAGGTCAGCTAATTATACAGGGGAATCGGGGAAGAAGTAAGCGTTTAGGCACTGAGGAGGGGAAGAAATAACGCCCGCCGGAGCGGTCAGGAAGGGGACGGAGATAAAATTCTTTTCAGGTGCAAATACATTTTGCTTAAGAATTACGGTGCTCCGGCACTTAGTTTCTGAAGTGACAGGAAGCTGCTTCAGTGCCCTTTAAACAGCCCTGTTACAGTTTTTCTCCTTTTTGCCTGCATAGTGCCGTGGATCTGTACATAAATACATGCAAAAAAGAAATGCATATGTTCAGCGTTACCAAAAGCTGTAAAAGAAAGCGAAACACCAGAGTGCGTTTCAAGGATTTAAAGCCTCCCTTTGTCTCCGGGGGAGGAAAAAAAGATAAAGAAAAACCCTTGTTGGCTTCTGATTAGATTATACAGCTTCATTCTTCTTCATTTTCTCATCTTGCCTTGCTTCATTTGCACGATCATGCGATGTCATTTACAAGCTTTGCAAAGTGAAAACCAGATCTTGTACTTAACCTTTGCATCTCTGCGCAAGATGACCTAGTTGCAGGCACGGGGTAGTTAGGATTTATTGGATTTTTTTTCAGTGGTTAACAATGCTAGCCTTAGTGGATACGATAGTATTGTTTACCTGAAAATTCCCACCGTGTGCTGAATACCTTTTAATACTTAACTGCCAGAAAAGGCAACGTGCACAGAAATGGCTTTTCTAAGGATTTTGTTATTTTTTTTTAAAAAAGCAAAATTAGATGTCTGCTCTAATTCCAAAAAAAAAAAAAAAAAAAAAAAGAGAGAGAGACTGAGAAATTCAGGCCACCACTCTGCTCTGTAGTGCACTGAGGCAGTGCAAGATTGAGAATGCTGCATGTTCTGTGCCTTATGTGCTTAAAGGGGAATATTAGAGATGTATGTATGTGCTCATGTATGTATATGCTTATTATTCTTTCCGTTTCTGCCCATCTGGGAATATCATTTAGGGTCTTGCTGTTAATTTGAGGGAAGGTTAAAAGAATGAGATGAAAAGAAACGTGATTGTGGAGGTACCAGCTCCAATTCCTTAGAATGCATTTTAAAATCACACACCTCTTGCCAATTTTAAAAAACATTACCTTGAACTCAATCAAAGGGTGATGGTGTAAAAAGGCAGCTTTCTTAGGAGAAACGAGTCTTGTTAAAGAAAATGAAAGATGAAGTGGTGGAGCTGCCACTTAAGGACTTCATGGGGAAGCCCAGGAGCCTCTCCAGAAGTTAAGTAGCTGATTTTACAAAATGAAGAATGTTACATGTCATAAGAAGGCATTGCAGAGTGTTTACTTGATAACTCTGAACGTCTTTGCTTTTCTGTGTTTGTCAGAAATTCCACTGTCTGACAGTGTTTTAAAGCATCTAATTCCTTTCATTATTAATTCTTCAGAGAGGTGTTCCCATTTGCTTCTATAAGCCTGACAGAAGCATTTCTCTTTCTGGCTGAGCAGGGTTGGACGCAGCTCCTGTGGAGCCTGTCACTGTGTTTCTAAGCACCAGTCAGAAGTAACTGGGTGAGGAGTGGGGTGAGGGGTGCTTACTCCTCACCCTGCCCTCAGAGCACCCTTCCCTAGTGTCACCAGGTGAGAGTGAGGATTTGATTCTCAGGCTTATATCCTTCAGCATTAGCTCCATTCGGTTTTGCAGTAACTCTGTTCTAGTCTAATAGGATTGTACGTAAACCTTGCAGTCTTTATGGTGACCTCATATCTGCTTCTTTGTTACTTTGTCAGCTTTTCGTAGCATCGTACCTGTTAAAAGTCAAAAAGAGCTTTTAGGGTAGGTCAATTAGTCGATCCCAGATGAAAGCATTGCTCTCTAATATTGTGAATCAGAAGTGTCAGAGGAAGGAGAAATGATCACTGTGCCCAGACATTCGATAAACGTCACCACAGTCCTCAGACATCCACACCCTCTTCCTCTCCCTTGCCACCCCCATTCTCTCAGCGAACGCTTTGATTTTTTTATTCTTTCAGTTTTCCTTAAGCCAACCCAATTCCAGCTAATAGTACAAGCGCAGCCAAAAGCCCAGCATGGTTGGATTTTTTCCACTTCTCTTGAAAAACCAAACCACAGTCTTGCTGCTGACACTCTCGTCAGGTAATTTTGCTGGGATTTTGCTTAGTAGTATGATCTCATGTGGTTTTAGTGGACAGTGTTGTTGCCTCCCAGAGACATAAACAGAATTCCAACCAAGCAATTAGCTCATCCTTTCAAACAAAAAGTAGTTCTGCGCATAGTTTTTTAATATACTAAAAGTAAAAATTAAACATCTTTCAAGCTTGACCAGATCATTTTTTGACTTTGCATTTTGACTTTCGTCAAACTTGGGAAGGTGAAAGGCAGCTGAAAGGGTCGAAAGTTTAAGCACAGGAAGGAATAAGAAAATAATTCTCTGGATCATGACATCAGCAATGTAAAGAAAAGTAAGAGAGAGACTAATGTTCACAAATGTCAGTCCCAGGCTGCTCAGTGCTTGCCAGTGGTCTTTGCAGCATGTGGGTTACTTGATGATTTATGTTCATATCTCCTTGCTCCATTTAAGAAGGCGGCTATTGCTTTTCTTATAGCTGTATCTCCCATGCAATCTTTTTTTGGAGTAGATAGAGTAGCTCACACTGCAGCGCCTCTAGATTACAAAAACATGGACTGTCCATGGCAAAGCCCACATAAAAGGAAAGCGATTGCAACTCTCTCAGTAACTTTAAATGAAGAAAGATAGTTTCTTTAAGAATCTGGGAACACAATGGGTCACGTATGAAGTGAAAATTGTACCTTGAATGAGTGAAAAGTTAAAAGTGTGGCCGTATGGATGGCTGTCACTGCCCTTATTCACCCCTTCCTTCCTGCACATACCACTTTGGTCCCTACTGGGCTGCGTCTTTCATTGCCCCCCAATTTCTCATTCAGTAACCAAATGGCATGTACAGCACGTCTGTTTCTTTTAGCTATTTCTTCCTTCTGTGCTCTCAGGATCTTGTTCAGGCTGTTTTCTGGTAAATATAAGTTGGTTCTGGGTTTTTTAAATCTGACGGAGTAGGAGCCAGGAGGTGACTAATGAAAAAACCTGCATGTTGGTATGTGCATGGGGTTGGAAAGAAAAGGTAAAGCTGGGGAGGGAGTAGGGTCAACGTGCTCACAGGCAGAACAGAAAGGGCTGAGCACTATGCATAGGGGTTGTGCATTTAAGGGCCTGGGTTAGCATGGGGCCAGAAGGCGTTTGACTCGATGAGCCTTATGACCAGGATATAGGCCAGTGGTTTAGGAGGAGCAGAGGCAGTCTGAAGTAGAGGGAATAGGATGCTGGGTGTAGTTATTAAAAAAGGGGTAGTTTGGGGTGGGGGAGCGCTAGGGACCATTGTGGTGGAACAGTAGAGGGGCTTAAGAGTTTGAACAGAGGGGGTGAAAAAGTGCTTCAACAGCAAAGTTCCTGAGCAAGAAGAAGAGTTTGTGGAAAATGATAGCTTTGAGGAAGAAACGTTGACGTGTTTTGGGGGTGAGAGTTGAGGTTGAACACCAGGATGGTGTGTTACCACAGCACGTTCCCTCCTCCAGTCTTTTTTATGTAGCACATGGCGTGGCAGCAGGGACATGCACACTGATCTCCCACTTCAGAGCTCGGCCAACTTCTTAGAGTCTCTGTTTCGCCATTGTTGCTGAAGTTCACGTGCACTGGATTCATCCACATTATGTCAATTCAGAGAGACTTCTGTAGCAGGATCACCAGCTCGCCGTTACTGGAGTACCAGACTGTGGGCTGGATCAGGCAGCCCTTGTTCAGTGAAGATGCCTGTTGAACTCCACAGGAGCTTCCGCTAAGTCACACTAGCAGGACCAGAATTTGCAACAGTGCAGTGAAATAAGTTACACCACCGTTGTGAAAAATATGACCAAAACCATGTTGAAAGATGTGCGTGTGATATATAGATAGCATTTTATCTTTGTCAGAAAACTGCAAGGAAAGACTTATTAGTGTAGGTAAAAATAATTTTATGGCCTTTTACTTTTTTTTTCAGTATACTGGAATTGCTATTACTGCATATAATAATAAGACATATTTTTAGGGGTTAGGGGGAAGGAAATGGCATTTTTGCTTAGAATGTGCTTATTATGTTGCAGAAAGGGGGTATATTTTGATTAAAACATCAAATGTAAATGTTTCCAGATGTTCAAGCATTGTTACTCAATGTGGTATTTGAGGTAGAAGTGAAAAAGTCTCATCTTCATGTCATCATTGCCTTTTTTTAGAGAGAGATCTTTTTAAATGTTTTTTTCAAACCTGTTTTTATATCACAATTTTCTTTTTTTATATCTCCTTTTCATTCACAGATTTTCAAATATTTACTAGTTCTCCTGCTCTGAGTACTTCTTACACATAACTGAGACGTTTTCCTGTTTTAAGACTGTAAAGCATAGCAGCTTTCTCCACGTCCTGAAATTATATAAATTTTATATCCCCTTTCAAAATTTCCAATATGCTCCATCAGTTATTATCCACATCGGCTGCCAAAGTATTAACATCAGTTGGAATAAAATGAATAACAAAGCAATTTCAGTCAGCATAGTGGTTAATTGGCTGTGCAGTTAGATATGCATATTAGGAAGTGTGGTTTCTATATTATTATTTCTGTCAATATGGCTTGTCAAGGAGGCATACAGTCTTCAGCAGTATTGCGGACAGTCTGGAGCACCGTAATCAAAAGTGGAATGTTGCTCATGGATTTCTGATAAGCATCTTTATACAAGCCCTACTGCCTTAGTACATGCACAGCTATTGATTGACTGGGGTGCCTTTACAAGAGCTAAATAAATAACAACACTCTGTTGTCACTTATCAGCAATACCACTTTTGCCTCAGCCTGCGGTAACCATGTTTTTCTAGATTTAAAGCATGTTTTATTGTCTTTTAATCAAATACTGTTTGAAATAAGTTATCAGAAGAAATTAATTTAGCATTCAATACAGTGTACTTCCTGCTGTTTCTAATTTTCAAAGATGGCTTTTTTCTGATAGCGAGAAGTTGACTTGGCTTTAAGGGAAATTTCTTTCTGGCTCTTCATTTTAGTCCAGGAGAGAACTCTGTAGACAAAACTGATGTACAACTGCTGCGCCCAGTGTGAGTAAGCGCAACCAGTTCTACAGTCCTAATATTTTCTCAGCTTTCTCACACAGATGGCCATTACCATGGTTAACCATAGGACGATATGCTCGATTATTATATTTTCCACGGATCACGTAGTGTAGTTTACTGAAGTTAATCTTTGTCTTCTCCTTGGACAAAGCTTGCAACAGTTCTTAACCTTTCTGAGTAATCAAGATGACATTACTGACCTCTTCCTTGTCTTTCCTCAGTATCAGTTAATTTATCTCTCTGTTATTAAGTTTGGTGTCCTCAGATCTTCCACAGTATCTGTAGCAAATTTTTCTAAGCTAACAACTTCCTTTCTAGTTTGTAAATACAGTGTAGGCAGAGCTGATAGATCTTGCTGTGATAATAAGTTGACTTGTGAATGTAGCTGTGATTATAAGTAGAATGGAACAGTCTGATTTGATGAAAGTAAGTGTTTTATAAATAACGATGCTGTTCTAGAAAGTTAAAAGTAACATATAGAAGAAAGGCCATGTACTTACCACTATTTAAACATCTTTTTTTCCCCCCGAATAGCAACATGGATGTCTGGAAGTAATTTTTCCCCTTCTTTCTCATAACTTTATATACTTTTGTGTGCAAGCACATGCATACATATCACAGATGTTTCCTCAACGTGAGAAAGTGCTCCATAGTGTTAAGTTGAGAAAGACAGCATTTCTCTAAGAGTTGAAAATGTTAAAAAAACATTTAGTGACAATATTCATTAACCACAGATGTAATCGGTCACAACAATATAATTAATTATTCCCTTCCCCCTTAGTTGACAGAAAAAATGAGCCAATGAAATAAAGTGGGAAAGAAGTGGTGCTGCTGGATGTCACCCCACAGAGCTGGGATAAGGTGGTGGGGAAGATGCCATGCTTAGGTTCAGTCACCGATCTCTGGCTCATGATTAGTGAATCACCGTGGAAAACTGTAGCAATTTGTTCTGAATTTCTGCAAGCACTAAACTGACCAAATCCATCAAAATAGCCCAGATTAAGGGTGTGACTGGTTCGTGCACTGTAGGTAGGGTGAGGGTCAAAAAGCTTTACCATTTCTGGGTCTTGGTTGATACGGAAAATGTACATGTACAATAGATTCATGGTATCCATGATCCCGAATGTCAGAAGCCGAGGTTGAAGCTGAGGCAGGGTTTACCTGAAGGTGTGAGGAATGTGCACAGTTTACGTATTTGAACTGTAAATGGCACAACGATGGGTATTCCCTTTAAAGACATAGATAGGTGTTTCCTGAAGAGCTTGCTGCTCAATCATGGAGAGACGGAGGGCTCAGAAAGAAAAGATTTGCTGGGATCGTTCTGCTGTTCTGGGCCCTTAGCGGGGGATGCGCTCAGACACCTACTCAGAAATGACACAAGTGTTAACTCTTTCTTTAGCTCTCTTTTACTGCAGCTGTGTCTGCAAAGAAACGCCAACATGCTTCTAAAGCAAGTTGACTGCTTTCCGAATATGTTCTTTTATCCCTGCATATCTCCAACTGAGTTAGGGCTTCTCTAATTTACTTCATTAATTCAGCTCATCTGCAATTGTAAAATGAAGAAGAGCAGAGAATGACTAGACTTGGAGGAACTTCAAAAAACGCTGAGAAACTTTCTCTACCTTGAAGAGGAGTCGGGTGTAATCTTAATTCATGTTTGCATTGCTGAATTGCTGCAGTTGGTTGACTTTCTCAGCGGCAGCAACTCTAGAGCCCTGGGAAGTAGGTGGAAAGGAGATGGGGAAAAATCACCATTGGCTTGGCTCCTCCTCACTGACCAGTAGAGATGAGGAGATGTGAAGGAATTAGGGGCTAAAGAAGACACTGTTTCTGATCGTTGGCCTGGGCCTGATTTGCTTTTATTGAGGTCAAGCACAAGATTTCCACTGCCTGATGTGATCTGTTGTGCCTCTGTCAGATCTGATGTCCCTCATGCACGTAGTACTTCTGGTGTGGTCTCCCTCCACCAAAACAATGCTTTTTAAGCTGTGAATGAATTATTGCAAATAATAATGGAAACGTATTTTTGAAATAGGTTTGATGCAGTTAGCGGATGTGTTCGCTGTATTTCACATGACAAGAATTATGAGGGAGCTTTCAGCAAAAATAATGAATTGCCATATTTATGGAAAACATATGAGCATGAATTGAATCATGCTGTTATTTTGGGTTTGGATATTCAGTGCCCACAGAGAGGGGCTTAGGAGTTGTGACAAAACAACAGATGTGAGATTAGCCCCTTTGGCTGTGTCTAAATGGATGCGTCTTGAAATCCTGGTGTCCCAGTTGGTCAGAACATGCTGTGGCTCCCGTCCAAGCCCCATCCTTCCACCCATGCTCTTCTTGGGCTGGTTTGTGTTTGCAGTTTGCTTTGCTGTGGGTTTTAAATCTGCCTGGGGCATGCGCCCCAAGCCTGGCATTCAGAGCTGCTCTCAAATACCGCTGCTGATTATTCTAAGAAGCCCAGGAATGCTGTGAACGTCCATCTTCCTAAATAATCTCTTCTATCAAGTGAAGTTAAATAAAACGTTATATGGGCAAGGGAAGGTGGGGGAGAAGTCTACCATTATTTTATTGCTTGCAAGTTTTTCCAAGTCATTTTTTATTGCTTAGAAGTTCTACTTAAGTTGCAGGGGTATGACTGCTCACTTCATGCCCTATCAATTAGAGGACTTTATTTTTCAAGTACTGTGGTTAAGAAACACGCAACATGCTTTAGTTAGACATTGTTGGCTAGAATGTGTTATGTATGAGGGTATGTAGGCCAAATGCTCATTTCAGCTGTGCTGACTTCTAATAGAAAACCAGCCATTCACTAAGATTGAAGCCAGAACATTTTTTGTAATGGTAATTTTTAACTTTTGTAGAAATCTTCTCACATTAGCTCGTAAAGTTTGCTTTTCATCACTCAGCACAATTTGACAGCTTTAGCTGTTGTCTGACACGAATATAGTAAAATCCACTGTATAGCGTTTAGAGGGAGAAGTTGGTGAAGAAAGAATAGTAACAACATTATTTTGCAGCAACAACAACAAACCCAAACATCTTCAAGTGAGATGTTTGAGTATCTTACTGTGCAAGACATTGCAAAACTGTAGTTAAGCATGCAGATAAGAGGAGTTGTTGGTCTGTTGAGAAGGATAGTGGCCTGTAAATACCTGAGTAAGACACTTAAATTTCAGTTTGTAGCTGGTAGTGATTTCATGAGTTGTATGATTATCTAACTGAAATTGCAATTTGTACATAAGTGTACAAGAGCTTAGTTTCAAAGAGCCTGAGGTCAGCAAAGGTAAATAATTAAACGGGGAAAAATTGTGATACATCTGCTAGATATCTATAGAGGCAGTTACTTTAGATATGGCAGTTATTAACACTGATGTAAATTATAAGTGACTCAACTGAAGACTCCTCAGATCCTATTTATTCGTTGTGCTTGTAGGATAACATTTGCCTGTCGGGGGCTTATGCCTTAGGCTTTGGGAAGGTGGGTTTCAGCGTAATTTGTGTATCTCATATGGCTTTTGCCAACGCTTGGGCTAGGGACAAACGTCACTGTTTCAGTACAAGGTCACTGCTGGAGATGTGAGAAAGGTTCACCCTAAGCTGGTCATAGCAAGTGTGGTGTGAGTAAATAAATATGTCAGGATTTTGCAAATATTTTCTGTTTGTTTTGAGTCTTTGACTTGATCTCTGCTGGCTATTTAATAATCACTCTCCTTTTTTTTTTTTTCCTTTGTCCAAGTGTGTTTATTTGAATTGGAAGAAAAACTGGAAAAAAAAAAAGAATTATATGTAGTCTAGGAGTAAATTTACATACGCATATAGTGTGTGGTGGTATTTTTGTCTTCTGTAGGGTCAGTTAATTGCCAAAGTATAGTTTGGAAAAAAGGAAACCTGAGGGGAGAAAAGAAGCAGCCATTACTGCCAAATGATACTTCGTGTAAATCAGTTCAACAGTGCTAAAACCCCACTGTTTCTAACTGTCATGTCAAAAAGTGGCGTACATACATTAACTGTTGCCCTGCAGAAGCACTGGTATCTCTGCAGCGCCACAGCGTAGCTTGGCAATAGGCTTGTCTGGGATGGTTATTCCCGTTTCACGGAGAGGAGCTGAGGCGTGGTAAATCACCTTCTCGTTTGTGTTCCCTCCTGAATGATTCAAAGCAATCATGCAGCGGTCAGGCTGGCCATCCGAAAATTCCCTCCGTGTCTCTTGTGCGCTTGCCTGTGATGCGAGAGACATATTTGGGGCACGGCCAGAGTGTGTAACACCATTGTCAGTTGACAGAGCTTAAAGCAGATTCCATGCTGGTTTAGCGTATGCCATGCCTCAGTCATCCCTCCATACGCGATTCATTGGGTAGTGCTTTGCCCGCAGCTGGGTGTCAAACAAAAACTAAGCACAGCAGAGGTTAAGGATTACTCCGTTCAGCCTTCGCTTGTGCTTGTTAATGAAGAGCCATCCAGTTTATTTCAGGAGTACAGAGCTTTACCTATCTCAATGTGACAAGCGTCTAACCTTAAGTCACACAGCAGCCTGAAATGGGAAAAGGAATTAAACAAAGACTCGCAGAGTATTGCTGTTACATTCCATCGGATTGTGCTAATGCTAAGACCCAGGACCATTAAAACAATGCACTCATTACTGGTCGAGTATCATTCTTCCTTCCTTCGGTGTGTAGATCATACTGTGGGATTAATAGAACTGATTTGTGAAAAAAAGAAAGAGGGTGATGCAAAGAGATGGGGGGGGAGGGAAGGGGGAGAAGAAATGGAAAGTGGGTTGAGCAGGCAGAGCATACCTTCGTTTAAGAATATTTTCTCCCTGTGAAAATTTGTGATTTTTTTTTTTTTTTAACAGGGAATATTTTCTCAGTTATTTGGTTTGATTTTTATAGCCCACTTGTAATTATTTTAGATGTAGAAAAGGCATAAAATACTGATCTTTTGTGTATGCCAGTACACCAAACTTAGAGCTCTCAGGTCTTTCACAGATGCGACTTGCCTGTCCTTTGGTATAAGTCAAATCTTTCCCAACTCCCTGTCAGTGCTTACATTTTTGGGGCCATATGGGGGGCAGTTCCCTTAAATATTGTTCTCTGCTTGTCTTGTGATTCCAGTTGCTCGTGGTGTCTGACGTCTATTAAGTGAGAAGGGCAGTCATAATGCATTGCATCTAGATTTGAACTGGTGGCTTCACATCATGTCATTTTATTTTGCAGATACTGTTTGCCATTTAAATGTTCCCTCTCCATGTAATTGCTCTGGATGTTTGAATGTTGGCATCAGTAGGCGAGTTATTTTCTCTCTACTCCATAAGTGAATGTGAATGGGGTGAGGATTTCGTTCAGTGAAGGCACATCTAGCTTTGTTTGAAAGGACTAGTTGCTTTCATATGTTACTTTAGGACTGTTAAGGTAATTAGCAGTTCATCAGAATGATTTCACAGGCCATTATTTGTGAGAATGACTGGGACAAGGCTTTTTAGTTTGCAGTGAGTCTGTGTGATTTACCATCTGTAATGCCAATAGATGTGAAGAGTCAACAGTCACTGAAAGAAGGTCGGCATTAACTTTCTTTCATAATTTCATGGATTTTTTTTTTTTGAGTAATACATCGTGTCGTGTGTCTCTTTTTTTTCTTATCTTAGCGGATGTTATAATTTTTAATATGATTTGTTTGTATTATGGTGGCATCTAGAAATTTCAGTCTGTGGTTGTGAGACCATTGTGCTAAGCAGATGGATTGAATAGAAAAAGACAAGAAAGCTGAGGAAATAATCACTCTCCACTGCTGACAGTACTCTCCAGGGTAAGTTTCAAAATAGCTCAAGAGCTGTGTAAAATTAATAAGCTGTTCCTCATGTACTGAAATCCTCTTTCATATTGCATTGACATGAGGGATCTCTGTAGAGAGGAGGGGCTGCAAATAAGATTTGCCAGAGGATGGGGTTGAAGATTGTGCCTCAAAGTCCAGATTTTACTCCGAGTCCAATGGATGAGTTGCTCTCTGACAGTATGCATAAAAGTGGTCTGTATGGAATTTGTTCGCAACAAAACCTCTGGGTCGCTGAAGTCTGCTTAGTCCCTCAGAGCAAGGTTTATTAGGCATAAAATTTGAATCAGTGTCCTTTTGTTTCTTTAGCATCTTTATAATTTTCTTCACTGATAGCAGGAAGAGATGAGAAATCAGGGAGTATTACTGTTATCTAATAGAAACTTAATGTGATATTTTAGTAGGTTTTGACGTACTAGGTCATTTGGTATTCTCTGATGGAAACATGTTCCCTTGGACTCCAAATTTGCAGTGTGGCATGAAGGTTTCGATTTTGTTGTGGCATTTAAAAAAAGGTTATTTTTTCATATAGTATATGTTGGGTGCATATATGCAGTAGAAAAACTAAAAATAAAGATGTAGCACTGAATTGTAATTAGAAGGGAAAAAATCATTACCTGTCATGGAGAAAACTCTGGAATAATAAATACCACTGACACATTTTACAGCTATCATAAATATTTATTCAGCACATGTCCATAGGCTAAATTTATTACATCATATTCACTTAAATGTGTTTATGAAACGATCCTTCTGCGCACACACACATTTTATCAAATTTTACATTCCTTGATTAATGACACAGACCTTTTTTTGCTATGTGGCACAGTCTGTCATACCTCTAATCCAATTTTGAAATAAAGGTATTCGTAGATCTTCTTATAATAAGGCTATTCTTCTTGCTACAATTATACCTCTTTTGCTTATTTTCTTACAGAGTGGATTAAGATTTAATAGTGATGTATTTCCTAATAAACACAGCTGGAGGACAACGTCTTCCATTTTCTTAGATATACCTTTGTTACGTCTTCATTGGAACCCGTTAAATATTCTTGGACAGTCACTTAGCAATATATAAAATGTTTCTTGTCTTTGATTTTAGCAGAGACATCAATCCAAATGTTCTGGGCTATATTGCATAATTGTCAAAGAGTTAAATATGCGCAATGAAGTTACAATAGTTCAAATTTGCTGGTATACATCTAACGTTTATAGGTAACCCTTTTAAAGAAGTCTGGATGTATTGCCATGTTCAGCCATTCTTTCTTAATTCTAAATCACCGTCACATTGTCTCTGTTTTCTTTTGCAGTCAGTCAGCCAAAGACCCTGTAGAACCCTTAACTTGCCGTCTTGTGATTTTAATTATCTGATCAAGTGTATTAACTTCTGGTAAGGGTAAAACCGATTACAATTTCTCAGTAAGTTCATGCCTTATTAGTAGTTTTCTAGGAAATGGAAACCAAGTTTGTAGCAGATTTGAAAGGAGAGGACTCTCTGGTTCCCTGCTTTTTTCCTTTGCTGTTCCAGAGTTGGGGCTTTGGGTAGCGTCATCCCTGACACTCAGGGTTGCTGATTCAGCATCTTGGATTTCAGGCAGTGAACTTGTTTTAGTTCTAACTTGAATATATGCAAACTGTTGCAGATTCACTAATGTGGTCCTGTGGATAGTTTGTTAATGAAGTTAAAATGATTTATCCGCTATGTAGTACTTATCACGAGAGTAAAACAATGCAGGTGAATACGGTGTATGAATGCAGGTACCGTCCATCTAACCTGCATCACCAACTTCTAAAAATCGAGGCCCTCTGCATTGTATGAAAGTAAAAAAATCAACCAACGGTAGCAAGCCCTTATGAAAAAAAAGAGAATGAGACTCACAGATACAGGCAAACTCATCTAAGCTGAATGCCCTTAATTGTATATTTTAACATTAAACACCATAGAGAGGAAAAACCTCTGGCCTCCTCCTTGGGAGATAATATGCACAAGAAATATGATGTGATTACCCAGATACTCTGAACATAAGAAAATGATATATGCGATAGCTTCAACATTGTATGAGGTTTCTACATATCGTGTACAAAGCAGTGGTTGAGTGAACCAGGTTCTCACCTAACTTATGCTGTTGTCAGCCACGGCTTTGGTGCCACCGGGCTTTTTTCTTCAGGCCTGGCTGTGAGGTGTGTTCATACCAGTAGATACAGAGGGATGCCGTTGACTGTGGACTGGTATTAGGTGCCAGGAACATCTAGGTCAGATCCTCTCCTAATAGAGATGCTTGGAAGCTGTATTTTGCAGTGTTTAATGGACATACCTCCCAGGAAGATTACCAATTCAGCTTGATATCTAAATTGCCTTTTACAGCATTTGTGCTGGCAGATCTGTAGAAGATGCAGGACTCTTCAAATGTCTGTGAGAGTTATCTAATCAAAGGTGTGATTGAACCATTGGATGAAATACGTTCTTCATTGTCACAAGCTCCGAAACTCGGAGAACATGACTGGTATGTCAGTGAGCGAATGCACTGCTTTCAGCTTGACCAGCATCCCCAACTGGGAGCTGTGGGGGGAAGCTAATGTCACACACGGCACGGACAGTCCTGTTTGATTAAAGAAAGCCGCCAGCGAGCCTTCACTGCAACTAAACTGCTGCTTGGTTTATGTTCTTGTGAATCACACGTCGCAGTACGGTCTTTAGTGAATAAGAATTGTATATGGTAAACACTGTTGCCAAGATAGCCAAATGAATTATCCATGAAGTAAAAGGTATACATCCTGAAATCTTATCCAGGTATTTTAGCAATTTAAAAGATGTCATTTTATACGCTGGGTATTTCTTAAACGTTCCATTAAATTGAGAAGTCTCTATATAAATGCTAATTTAATTAAAATGTCTTTGCATCTTAAATATAAATGAAAACAACAGGCTAGAATCCTTGCTGAAAGTTTGCATGGATGTCTACTTATGCATAATTTTTCTTATCTTCTGCAGCATTGTCTTTCTTTTTTTTTTTCTTTAAATGAACAATACATAAGAACATTTTCTATCTTTTTTCTTTTAAGATTTCTTGTAACAGAATATTTTTGACAGGCCACTTTTGCTTTCAGAATTAAAATTTCCCCCACAAATGGTTAGTAAGAATAACAAAATACTGTGTTTTAACTTGGTAGGCATGATGATGATACCAGCTGGCATTTAGCTGTCCCATATACTAGTTCATGCATGTGAAACAAAATGATTATACTTACAATTTTTGGTCATTTACCCAGTTCCTATCAGGGAAAATTACTTTAAATGGAAAACGGTTATAAATTGATTTTTTTTTTTTTCTTTTGGCAAATTCTTTGTAATGCTTCACCTCTTATATAAACATGCTTTTCTAAAAAAACCCACCTACATAAGCGTGAGATCAGTCTTTTTCAGGTGTGGTAAATGTGCTGAGTGGGGACCCCTAAAGGAAAGCAGAGTCTGCAGGAGAGGCTGGAATTCTTTACCCACAGGATTGCCTGGACATAGCAGATACACCAGTTTCTTCACCAGTGATATCAGTCCCTTGCTAAGAGAGTTGCGTGGTTGTGTGATAAACCTTCAGCTGTCTTCAACGATCGTTTCTGACAACATGTACTGGATTAAAAATTATGGCCCTTTGAAGTAAGATAGTCTTCAATCACGCACACGCACAATTATATACATGTGTGTGCATTTTCCTTTTAATAAGACATTGCAAGCATTAAGACAATGCTGTTACTGTGCCTTCTACCTCTTGAATGTTAAAAGAAAAAATAAAATGACTGATGTAGCTATCCCCATGAAATGTTTAATGAGGCAGGTTCTGATCTCAGGCATCCTAAAAAATCAGACTGTATTTACCTGTGTTTAGAATCTGTCGTCTTAGCTCAAAAGCTGTCCTTGTGTATAAAGGCGTGATTTTAGCTGTCTGTAGGTCCCACGTAATTGCACGAGTGTATTCACATAGAGCAGAAGTGCGTTCACATGACGGGCAAGTCTGGTGTTAAGCACAGGAGTGGGAGCAGAGATCTCCCCGTGCTCTGGTGCACTCCTCATGGCGCCTCTGGGAAGTTAGTTATATTATTAGTGGTTCTCAGGCTCCACATCCGTAACTTAAGAATTCCTCCCTGCCTCCTGTAGGGCTGGTAACAATCTTGGGTAAAATATATTGTGAACGCGTGGATAAGGAACAATATTCTGTAATTGTTATTTAAAAAGGGATTTACATGTATTGCTCTTAGGTCAGGTACTTGCAACATTGTCATCTGCTGCTTTAAATATGGCTAAGCCGAAGGGTCAGTGAGAGCATCAGGCTGTTTTCTCTGCAGAGATTTTAATGTCTTGTTAAACTGTATGGCAAGAATGTCTCATTTCCAGTTCTGAAAAGCATTTTTTAATCTAACTATAGAAGGCTGCGGAATGTAACAAATTGCGAATCTGGTTAGTCGTGTTTGATCTCCTATCTTTTAGGCATCAGTGGGAATGATGCAGTAACTGCTCTGTTCATAAAATTCCCATTGATACAAAGGCATGTTTGAGACATCAAGCAGAATTTAGATCCAGATCTCCCGTGGCTGAATTGACTAGAGGTAAACCTGTAATTGCAGCACAGCTACAGAGCAATAATAACAAATAATTACTGTTTCCAGAAGGGATACAGGTATTTATCATTTCTGGGGTGCTATTAGTACATGGGCTACCGTTGTCTTGTGTACTGTGGTCAGAAGGATCTTTTCATCTTCGCTCCTCTAGCTCGGGAGATTTTGAAGTGCCTGTATAACCTAAAATTCTTTTTGACGTTTTTCTACTTCTAGTCACAATCAACTTCTGTTGTCATGGGTATTTAACACAATTCTCTGCATGGAAGAGTCATAGTCCTGATATTCATTTAGCAGAAGAAACATGAACGTGTCACCTGTGTACGTTGTTCAAGGCTCGTTCCCATGCTAGGGTCAGAAAAAATGATTTTTCCACAGCAGATAGGATAGAAAGTGTGGTTTTCAGGTTCCATAATCAAGACAAATACAACTGCCTGTTGCCATGCATCATATATTTTCCACATTATAGTAATGGATGCGCTGCTGCCACCTGCTATGTCAGGACTTCCAGCTAATTGGAATAAGTTATGTGTGTTCCAGTTACTCTTATGGTCTATAAAAGGCTGCTTTGTCCTAAACTAGATAATAATTTTTGATGGATTTCCTTATGGTAGCAGATATTGCTGTACTCTGGTGAGAACCATTGTTTTTCACAAACACAGGTGTTTTCTGCACATATTAAGGCTTTAGAGATGATTCTTTCTACTGAGTTTATGCTAAGGCTATCGTTTGGTGTAGGTGATATGACCCAGATCCAGGTGTAGCAAATCCTGAAAGGGACACGAATAGATGTGGTTGATGGCACCATGCATCCGGTCATGTCTGCTGGCTGAAAAACTGGTACGTGCCCTGCTGCTTCAGCCTAGGCTCTGCGATGGTTCCATCAAAAGCAGTTCCATCCTCCTGTCGCTGGGCGAAGGGTTCAGGCCGTATGAATCAGAGGTGAGATAACTGCAAGGGTACGGGGAGCACCCCGGAGTGTGCGAGGCAGGCTCTGCGTGGTGTGGTCTGCTTGACCTGTTGGGAGTACGGCAGATCCACTGCTCTTTCAGCTTCACCCAGCCGGGTGGAAATTGTCCCCAAGATCTTGGACAACACATGACCTTGTTCCTGTATTTTCTCTGAATTTCTGTTTGGTTTTTTTTTGTTTGTTTGTTTTTGTTTTTTTTCCCCTCAGTGGTTGTAATGTTGTCTTACAGTATATCCATGACATCAGAAATCCAAAATGTGGTACTTTTCAGGTGAAGTTAATTCTTGTCATATAAATCTAACCTGAATTGGTACCTGATAGCTGCAATTTAGGTCTACCCTCATTTTACAAGAGCTGGAGCTGTATGACTACCAGAGCACAGTGTGTACAACTTTTTAAATAAATTTTCCCATAGTAAGTGATTTATTACTTTTAAAAGGTACCAGACTCCTGGATTTTAATCATTCTCTAGTACTCGGGGTTGCAGATGTGGCATGACGGAGTAGCAAAGGGGATTAAGTGTGTGTGATCCATTGTTGTTCCTGTGCTCAGTCTGGAGAGCTTATATTTCAGCTCTGGCAGGAAATCTGACCTCTTCAGAGTGCAGAAGTCCTTGCTTTTTGCTCTCAGGTGCCTCATTTGGTCCCAAATATCAGCCAACGAGTGGCCCTGCTGAAACTGCAGCTTTCGTTCTTCAAACCTTCATCTTCCTTACTTCAAAACTAATTGGAGTGGTCTCTTTTCTTGCTCCCTTTTCCTCCCCAACTCTTCCAACCTGCTTTTTTTAGGTGAGATGGTAGGTGACATCAATAATATCCTCAAGCTTATGGCCAATTATCATTGTAAAAAGCAGGCTAGCTATTTTGTAAAAGAAAAAAAGAGTAGTATATGATTATGTGCTATATAAATATGAGAAAATGTGAATACATATTTTATAATAAAACTGTTTAGTACCTTTTAGCACTCGTCGTGATGGCAATAAGAAAAAAAAAGTGACATCACACTGGGTATAAAATGGTAGAATTTTTTGTGTTATGAATCTCTTTTGTACCCTTCCATGTCCCATCTCAACCTCACGACAATGCCATATAGTGTCAGTCATGGCTGAATAGTGAGGGGAACCTTCAGAAAGCAGTCTTCAGTCTTAGAGGCTACTTGTGTCATGAAGAAAAGAAAACTTCCACGGTAAATGCTAGTGAAAGTATTTGCTGCTTGTTTTGGGACTCTTCATGACTTCATTGGAGAAGAGTTTATTTAAAATTCATGTTCTTGCAGAGCATGCAGGTTCTTTTGAGATCTCTATGATGACCATTTTGCTCATTTAATAACACTTTTTTATGTATAAGACTGTATGAAATGTACAGAGTATCTGAAATGAACAAGTTTATATTTATATATTACACAAACACATATTGCTTTACAAAACACAGGAAGATAAACCTATTTGCTTTATTTTCTAAACGTATCCCCAAGCTAACTCTCTGAAACCTGTAAATTAAGTGAACACATGGAAGGACATGTGCCCATTTGGAAATAGTCAGTCTTGTTGGTTCAAAATACAATCACTAAATAAATATAAATTATATATCTTCTTTTTTTCTTTTCCTATATAAATACTGTCTGGTGATTTGTAGAAGTATAACTTCAGCTGACTATTGGTTAGTGTTTTTACTAGATAATTCTTGTTTGCAAACCTGATAAGACAATTCTCTTAAGGAACTAGGAAGGTAAGTGCATGAGCTGTCTTAGCAAAGCTGGTGCAGCTAATTAATTGCTTGTCCAGCCAGTCTTGGCTTTTTGGTACAGTAGGTTTTGTTACATACAAATGTCAGTAGAAATGGGAATTAGCCTGTGATTGACAGTGTCTTCACTATGTAATTAATCATTTTCCTTTAAATATGTGTTAGTCAAAGACTTAGTTATTTTTAAGAAGACTGAAGGATCTGAGAAATGCCCTTTGTCTTTGATCATCTCTTAAACTTGTAATTAAAAGTATCTAAAGATAATAATAGTTTTTCCTCCAAAAGAGTTTTGCCAAAATGGAGGAATCTTGCTCGATTAATTAATCTCTGCTCTTGCTGAGAGCAGAGTATACAGACTTTGAAGACTGAGAGTTGCAAAGCTTCATTTTATGCTGAAACCTCATCTACAACGTTTGCAGTTTGGAGTTTGGGTTTAACGGGCCTATATCCCGCCTTCTTTTTCGTAAGGAGTTTTTGAAACTGTTTTCACTGGGAAGAAGATGGTAAATAAAGATTAGAAAAAGAATATAAAAGTACTCAGGCTGTCTTTTATCTTCCTCCACCTTCCTATGTGCAAATCTAAAAAAATTTACCCTGATAAGTCACTAAACATTCCTCACCTCATTACTTGAATTGGGGAAACTTTGAGTCAAAAATCAGTTGTCATTATTAGGATGATGAACAAATGTCTCATCATCTGTATTCTTTTCCAATTTACTGCATTTTGTTCCTTTGCTCCTTTCTTCAACCCTTTGCAGCCCACACTTGCCAGGGGTTGTATTTTTCAGCACCAGTTTGCTCATGGTGGCTCTAGAAAAAACTGTGGCTCAAGAAATGATTCTTGACTGAGGGAAGGTGGTCTTTTCTACAAGACCCTGAGGTGCATTACTATCAAAAGATTCATTCACTTAATTCATATTCCATGATTCATAATGCTAATGAGATCTTGGTTATTCATGCAGTAGTTATTCATAGATTATTCTCTACTTATTAACATATGGAAACACTGGGCTGTGATACTTTCTTTTGAAGAATACTTGCAGCAATCAGTTCTTCTTAAAACATTTATTTTACATGCAACGATTTACCTCTTGTTTACTTTATGAATGCATGCTGTGAAGATGAGCAATATAACTCAAGTGAAAATCCAGCTATGGTAATGTATATTGAAGGAGCACTCAGTAACTGTAATGTTTTGTCTTGCTCATTTTTGTCACCGGTAATTTTACACAAAGAAAGGGACCTATCACTCCATATATATTGAGAGAACATCGAAGTTATGGTGATTCATATATTGCAAGTCTGCCATAATAGAGAAAGAACCATATGTAGAATGAAGTAATATGATATGAAATAAAGCGATGCAGGACAAGAACCGACAGTTGCATTACATTATTCAGGGGAACAGAATCTGAAACTGCTGCAGGGGAATGAATACATGATACGTAATATGGACCAATATGTCATGTAGATCATTTAATATATTGAAAAACTGATGTATAATGCACTATGGAAATGGGGTGTATAATGTATTCTGTAGAGAGAATTTTCTTTCAGTCCTCCTGTCTTAGGCACAGACATAATGGAATATGTTGTCGTGTTAAAGAGTAGCTGACCTTGCCTCCGTTTACAAAAGGAGAAGAATCTATAAATGACCTGTTTCATAAAGAGGACTATGTGATTAAGAAAATTGATTTCCCAAAGTAGTAACATCAGGGTCAACTCAATCTTGGACACAATCAAAGAATATATGTTTTTTTTCCTCTGAATTGTGTAATAATCTTTTGATAAATACAGTGCTCCAAAAAGTCGGAGTCGTTACATTTAAGAAAGATTTAAGCTATCCACGAGAAGAGCTTATGTTATGTGGAATGAATGTTCAGTCAACAGAAAAGCTTTAATTTTTTAGTGTTTACTCTAGATATTTTTTCCCTACTACTGATTGGTTGCATATGCCCTGCATCAGTCTGCCCACATTCAGGATCCAATTAGTTTTTTCAACTACTGAGTAGTATTTTTTCATGCCACCTCATTGATTTATAATAACTGGAAGCAAACTTAATTAAGAACATATCTTTTTTTGCAAGAGAATCAAGAAGGTCTGGCAGAGTCACTTACAATTCAACTTCAAGCAAATACAATGCCTTACTTGTTGAAACTGGAAAAACTCTCCCTAAGGATTATTAAATGCCTTTTACAGGTGTGAAAAGGATCTCATGTTGTTAACAAATACATCCATAAAGAATTTTCACACATTTATAAAACCTGTTGCTAAACTGGGGACACATCTTGTTTCCTAATGTAGGTGACTAAATGCTTCAGGAGATGCGTCTCCCCCGAGGCACTCAATTTAAATGCCAGCCTATTTAATGCATTCTGTAAGAACAGAGGCACAGCTTATAAAAAGAACATTAAAGCATATTTATACCCTGCATATTGGCTAGGGATCTTACTATCAGTAAGTATAGTTTTTCAGCTGGGATGCATCAACAGCGGCATCACCAGCAGAGATAAAGAAGTCATTATCCCAGTCTACTCAGCCCTTGTCAGGCCACACTTGGAATGCTGTGTTCAGTTTCAGTTCCCACTATACAAAAAAGATGTGGACAGGCTGGAGAGGGTCCAGAGAAGGGCCACCAAGATGATCCAAGGACTGGAAAGCCTGCCATAGGAGGAAAAGCTGAGAGAATTGGGTTAGTTCAGCCTTGAGAAAAGAAGGCTTAGGGGAGACCTTATCACCATGTTCCAGCATTTAAAGGATGGATACAAAGAAGATGGAGACTCCTTACTTGCAAGGAGTCACATGGAAAAGACAAGGAGTAATGGGTACAAGTTATTCCAGAGGAGATTCTGATTTGACACACCAGGAAAATTTTCCCCAATGGAACAATCAGCCATTGGAATAATCTCCCCAGGGAAGTGGTGGATTCCCCAACATCGGACACTTTTAAGATGCAGCTGGACAGGGCGCTGGGCCATCTTGTCTAGACTGTGCTCTTGCCAAGAAAGGTTGGACCAGACAATCTTTTAGGTCCCTTCCAACCTGGGATTCTATGATTCTTCGACATGTCGCTCATTAGTTGGGTGGATGCATTCAGCTGTAGAACAGGTTATTTTGGTGGGTATTTGGGGTGGATACACGAGGCTGTTTCACCAGCTGGATATAACTCCTGGTAAGAGTTCTTTGAAGTGAGTGAGTATATAATAATGCAATCCAAGAGAGATGACCTTACTGATCCACTGATGTATGCTTTCTTGTTGGGGATGAGTAAAATAGGGCAAGAATTTGACAAATATAATTTTTGTATACTACTGCGCAGGTTCAAAAAAAAGGAACTATTTAAGCTGTGTACACAGGATACTTTGCAGTTACTAGCCAATGCTGAATTATACAGGAAGATACTTATTCTATTTAAATAGATATATACTCTGGGGTGCTTCCCTAATCCAAAGCCCATTAGAGTCAAAGTAATACTCTTTGGATCAAGGTCCTAAAGGAGAACTCTGTGGAGTTACTGTATGGTCTGCAGAAATCCCAATACAGTAGCTCTGAAAATTAGACTGCTTGCTTTTTTCTTCCCTCTCCCCCCCGTTTTCATCTCCCAACTTTCCTATTATCTTTCCAATAATCTTTCCAATACACTTTTTCTCGTGCTTACTGCATTTTTGTTTGCTACTGACCAGTCCTTATTACCTCCCCCCGTAACCCCGTGCTTCATTTTCTTTCTGTTTTACCTCACCTCTTGTCTCCACCTCTTATCTTTAGGAATACCCCTTTACCTTTCTTCTTTTTTTTTGAAGGTTTGAAACCTCCCTCTTAGCTCTGTGCCTTTAGCTGCATAACAAGGAGATCAATAGGGAGCATCGCTTTCCATCAGGGCTGAATCCACAACCCACCTTAGAAGCAAAGAGATGCTGAGGCTTATTCACTGAGTTTCGAATGGATACTTCATATGCCCTCTTTAGTTTGCTGCTTTTTTGGTTCATTGCATTGACCTTCTCTGGCATAGGGTAAAGTTTCAAAAGCGCTGAAGTCATCTGAAGAGTCAAAGGATATGTCTACGTGGGAAACCCAGGTGAACTGTGCCCGCTTTCTGAACTGATCAAAAGCCATAGAGCTTATCAGCACAACTCAATAGCCTCCCCTTACGCTGGGCATGGTTTCTGCATGCCACAAGGGGTGTGAATTTGCAACTGCTAGTAAAAGACTCTGTAGAGACACCTTGCATATAGTGTAGTAAAATATACAGCTTTCTAAGTGCTTAAATTGTTTCTGAAAATGATTTTTTGATGCCCTATAGAATTTTGTCCAAAAGTGTAAACAGCCTTTTTCAAAGGAAATAAGCTTGTTCAGCTCTTAATCATTATTAGTGATGGAGCTAGGCAATGTTAATTAGGCATCAGATTCTAATGTAGACCCACGTTATATTGAGATGGTGTATATGAGTTTGTGTGAAGTGGTTGGGGAGTGAGGCAGGTGGACAGGAAATAGGATTTTGTGAAGTGACTACCACTAAAGCTACCCAAGCCATCAGGAAATGTTGTTAGGTTCACTTAAAAAAAGAGAAAATTCCTTCAATATGTTACCCACCCCAGCCCCCCCCAACATTTTAAATAGGGAGTTTGGGCTCCATTTCTTCCTCCCCTCAGGAGGAATGTGCATTGACTTTAAAGGACTGTGGTGTAATGGAGACCTTTCATTTTTAACTGATAACTGTTGAAGGAGATGGATGATTTCTAGAGGAGCAGGGACAAGACGGGGACGCCTGGGAAGCTGCAGCTCCTGCTCCCACACACTGAATGGCCTGTGAGCACCTACGTTCTTTCCAAGTGTGAGGATTAGGGATCTCAATTAACAGAAATCTGCTGGCCCTATTATTCCACCACAGTGTAAGATCAGCTGTTACTGAGGAGTCTCATTCATTCCAGGACTTTCTGCATGGCCTGTAGAAATACAGCTTGAGGAGGGGACGTCATAAATCCGAAATGTTCAGCAAAGTCTTCACCACAGCTTTGGAGCTAACCAACTAACTCCCTTTGTCTTGAATAAAAACCGTATCATACCAATGTATTTGAATAGATATCCATAGTCATGGCAAGGGAAGATGTGGCTGAGTCCTTCAGAGAAGAATCTTATGCAATGGATTGTGGATAGAAACAGCCTGCAATCTGGTAGAGTTTGAAAGAAGAATAACCTTTCAGCTTTAAAATATTTTAAAATATTTCAGCAATGCTGTTCTTATAGCATTGCTCGCAATCTATTGTATCCTCTTCAGTTCTGTTACTTTCCTCCCGCCCCAAGCGTAAAAGGATGCAAATAGAAGTCTGCATAAATAGGAAGGGAGTACGTTGTAATTTTTGTGTTAATTTTGTTTTGCTCAATAGCACCAAAAGCCCCTTGTATTGGCTTTTTCTAGAAAGGAGAAAAATTTATTTCTCCATACTTTGGGGAAAAAAAAACTGGACTTTTTGTGTGGGTTGTTTGGTAGACCCTTAAATCATGAGTAAAACTGAATGTGAGTGTGGAGTTGCTGTATATCATTAAATCTGTTGCATAGTGTTTGCTAATGAAAAATACGATACAGTAATATTGCATGAAGTCATTATTTGATAAAAGTAGAGTACTCATTTGCCTTTGCATTTTGAACAGGTGCTGTTCAAAAACGTGTAGGCCATCTCCACATAAATTAATTTTCCTGAATGTACAAGAGTTTGGGTTTTTTTAATGGCATGTTTTTATTATTTCTGTCACTTCTGGTTTTTTTTTGGTGAGTTTATTTATTATTTTTCTCATGCTGTTTAACAAGGTAAATATTTAGAATAAACAACTTTATTTGTATAGTGGATTTGTAATTAAATGTAATAAAACCCGTTACCTATCTTGACTAAAGCAAGCTGCCTACAAAATAGGAATGAAAGACCAACTATTCATTTACTTTTCTATAGCAATGGCTATTATTATTAGTGGTATAGTAGTTAACACTAAATCTGAGGTATGTTTCCCGGTCAATATACAATATATTATTTCTGTGTTTCATCTGTTAGCAATTGGCACGTGTAAACTGTAGAATGGTTTAAATATTTTAACAGTAAGTTTTAGGGGCTTTGCTCTCTGAGATCGTGAATACACTTAAAAGTATGTCTCTCGGGTTAAAATATTAGTCCGGCCTTCAAAAGTGGGGCAAGTACTTTGGTGCATAAAGAAGTCATATATGTTATGAAAACACATGAAGTTTTTTAGAATAACATTCTAGCTGTTCTAGCAATTGTTTACATAACAAGCAATAGGATAGCTACAAATACACTTGTCTATGTATTCTTTTTTGTAAATTCAAGTTAAAATTAATTCAGTGCAATGTATTAATGATCCCATTTTAAAATTAACTGTGTGTTTTCCTGGGATTTTTATTAATACAAATATGTAACCTTACGATTTACATGCAGTTCGTAAATTTGGTGCAGCAAAATCACTTCATTCGCAAGTTTGGTACATAGAGTGTACCAAACTAGGTACTATCTAGGATAAGGATAACAGAGGTTGCTGTCTTTTCCTTTGATTTTCAGAAATCCTGTGCCGATAACCTTGACAGCATCAATTCTTGCCAATAAGTACAGAAAGAAATGCATGCAAGCTTTATGTAAGATCTATGAATTACTGAACTTGTGTGTAGAGGAACATTCTTTCTGCTTTGAGACAAAGATAACAGAAAATACTGTGAGGGCTTGGGTCAGCCCAGGGTGTTAGCACTCAAGGAATTTTACAAGTCAAGATGTTTGGAGTCTTATTTGCGCAAAACATATATCGATAGGAAAAGAAAAGTAAGTTTCTAACAAACCTGAAATGGTCCCCACTTTGCAACAAAGTATTAGGCAGACATACCAACCAAAACAAGTGAAAAATCTGCCCACTATACATCTGGCTTATATGCATCAGTTTGAAATGAGCAGACATCCACGAGGCAGGTAGGTATATATAGAAAAAGAATGGAGAATAACAGACACGAATCCATTCTTTCATTTTATTCTCGTTAACTTTCTTTAAAATAAAGGAGAAAATAATCTCTAAAAATTCAGTGGAGTGTGCACAGATTTCCCAATCTCTATATGGCTGTTTGATCATGTAAGATTTTAAAAGAGTTTCCTACAGTTTTCTATTCACTTACGTGATAATGTGAAGGCTTACACCCCCCACCCTCCCCACCCCCCCCACTTCGCCTAGTGATTCATGACAGGAGAAAAGTCATGGTCTGTGGGGAAGTGGAATGCTGTTAACCAGAGCTGGTCAATTGTCTCCAAGGAAAATTTCTGCGTAGGTTCTTGTTTCCTTTTTCCTGGCTAGTGAAACATCTTAAGTTTTCTTGGCACGATTTAAATGCTTTCTGTGCCAGTGAGGTCTCCGTGTTGTTATGTACATGTGATGTGTTTACAATGTGCATTACGTATTTGCTTTGTGTGCTCTTTGCTTGAGTTACAAGAAGGATGATCTGTGTTAAAAGGATAATTTACAGATGTGTTTTTAGTTTTGCTTTCCAACTCAAGGTGTTAGTGTGCTTTTCTGCTGCTGCTGAGTTAGGCAGTGGGATGGGTAGTTTTCCTTTCCTAATGTAGGCAGAGTAAATTGATATATGGATTTAATTACCTGCACTCAGAGGCTGTTATGATGGATTCCTTAAAATGAAGTGACAAATGATTATACAGAATTCGGCCTTTAGAAAACAAAACAAGAACTAGAAGGAGATTTTCTTCTGAAATTAATCTTTTGTCATACCTACCTAGTCAGTGAAATTATACTGGTGTCAAATAAATGCAGGTGAGCTCATAAGCAGACTTGTTTTTCCCAACTTGTCTGCTACACATTGCTTTTTAGAAGTGTTTCAAAATTAACACGCTTATACTCTGGGCAAGAGTAGTAAAGTGCAGTGGAAGTTCATTGCAACAAAAGGGGCTTCCCAGAGCTTTTCTTGTTTTCTTCTCCTTGTACCTCTTTCTGCAGAGAAAACTTGAAAGAGGAACTAGAAGGGAGACAGGGCTTGTGAAGCAAACTTCGCATTGTGTTTATATGTTTGGCTTGTTGCAGAAATATCCTTGGGTTCAGCCTGCAGGTTCTTCGACACTTGCATCTTGCAGATCTGTCCATCCATAGTAGCACACAGGATTGGTTTTTACTCATCAGAGGAATAATTCTTCTTAAATCCAGTTACCAAGAAATTCCACACTGGCCGCTTCCTGCATTAAAGGGCTTTTCTGCAGTGTGAAGGTGACAGTCTGAGGATGTACTAATATTTGGTACTGATTCCCCGTGTGATTTGAAGAGGCAAATTCTGTCCTCATTTACTTTGTCCTTATTAGTGGCTGAATTCCAAACCATAGAAATATCCCTCAAGTGGCTTCATAAAAGATTGGAGATAATCTGAGGCAGCTGATTTACTGTTCTCTGTTCTCAGGCCAGAGAATAGTTACCGTAAAGAGAGACCTCATATATATTCAGATCGGGGGGAAAACTGGAGTTATATATTTTGTGGATTTTAATGCACAGAGCAATATCTTTAAAAAGCTGACTATGAAACACATTTAAAAGTTTACACCGCAGCAGAAAAACTGCCGTTCAAGAGACTGTAGTTCTTGCAATTTCCTTTTAAGCGGGAGAAGCATCGCTACTGAATTTAATTGCTCTGATTTGTACCTCAAGGACCTTCCAGTCGCACTTTCCTTTCAAGTAAACTTTCTTTTTTCTTTTTTTTTTTTGTTGGATTTTTTACACTTTCCCTTTGAGTCTGGTGCTGTGAGGTGCTGGGTGTCTTTTGGGAAGAGTTAGATGCTTTTAACTCCTAGAGACTTTCCTGGATGTTGGATACACTCAGCACATCACAGGAGAGTGTCCCTCAGAGTTCCCTTTGATTCTGCAGAGCGGATAAGGGACAGCAATGATGGTGAATGTGTTATGCCAGGCTAAATAGGCACCTATCTGTAAAAGCTTGGTTTTATAAACCAAGAGATTACTCCCACTAGTAACAACGTTTTGTAGGAAAACCTGTAGTTTACATTATAATCCCTGCAATCTTCTCTAACTTTTTCAGACAACTGTCTCCCTGGGCAGCTGATAATACTGTTTCTTCCTAATACACCCTTGCAATACACAGCCAAAAAACGTCACACAAAGTAAATGGCTTTACTCTGTAACTTGCTTAGTGCATTATTTTCAGTTTTCCCAGGAGATGCTCTTAGACTTCAAAGCGTACAATACATAAATGGTGTTTTGACTTTGCAGAGCATCTTATTTTTGTTAGTGATCCTTTTTTTTTTTTTTTTTCTTAGCTTCCACTAAAGAATCCATGGCGCTAATTGGGCCAGCAATTTCTTGTCATATCATGCTAAGTAATGTGTTTGTTACCTGGTACTCAGTGGCTTCTTCAATTGTTTATTACACTTTGGGCAAACTTAGCAATTAAGTGCAACATGAATGTTTAATTAAGAAAAAAAAGTGGAGGACGGGATATTCATTTTCAAACAGTCTGTTGGGTAATTTTAAATTTCCCATTACCTCATCAAAATGCTGGTACTTTATATGCATGCATAAAATTTCATCCTGCTCTTTGTAAATTTGAAACAGCCAAGAGAAAAGCTGTTCCTTTATTGGAGCAAATATGGGAAACGTTGTGTCCTTGTTAGAAATGATCTTGTTCAATCATCTTGCAAAGCTGCCTTCTACTTTTTCATTTAAAAATTAATTTCTAATGGCCTCTCAGCGTGGTAAGTGCTAACAATAACTGGTTTGTTCAGGAAACACCATTGCCATTTGAGATTCATAATTCTGGATGGAATTATTTTCCTTTTTAAAAATTAATGAATTTACCAAGGATTAACTGATTGTGAAATGTCCTGATTTATTTCCTTCCTGTCTGCTCATTTCAAGTGAGTTGATTCTATTGGAAATCAATATTAGCTGTGTACCTGCATATCTCTAGCTGTAATTTCTGTCTCTTACACGTATGTATACATGTGGAAAGAAATGCGTTATTTTCCTGACATAAATTTGTCTGCAGCGTCACTCAGCTTTTTATTTAGCAGCAGTGTCTTTGCTGTGTTTGTCTGCATCCTGCAGAATTCATTGTTTTGATTTTTTTTAGCTTCTCCCCATTCTTACTTTTAGCATCTGAATAGTTTAGTTTTATTGTGAGTACTTTCTCTGAGTAATACTATGCGTTCCTAATGGTGTTCTGAAAATTCTTTATGATCTCTTTTTATTCAGAAGTACTCATGTGCTCACTAGTATGATAGAACTGAACAAGTAGGAGGGACACAAGAAAAGGAGGGACATGATTTACATTACATTGAACAGAAATTGTTGGAATGACTAATTAGTCAAAAACATAACACCAAGTGTGTTTGATGTCAGTGTAACATTTTGCTCACATCAAGTGTTTCATATTCTGTTTGACTTTTTGCCTAACCTTTCCCAACTCTTGCAACTCAACAAAATAATCTTTTTTTTTCCTGACTGATACTACTTATTGAATTGACTCAAATTTATGAACTGTAGAGCCCCAAGCCTGCAAATTTTCTTGCATTTAATGTGAATTTACTATTTGTTTAAAAAACATTCCCAGCACACCTCACTGTTGGCTTCTGATGGCATAATATTTTGCCTGGAATTTGGACTTGATATTGCATTTCCTGTAGAGACAGAGAAGTAGAATACAAAGAAACTTAATTATTTCCCTAAGTTCTAGACTGAAACAAAAACTGGACATTACAACTGTCGCAAATTAAAACGGAGTCCTTGCCAAGCACCTTTAATCACGTCCTTGTACAATGGTGCATTTAGTGAATAAGCTTTTGTGCGAACCTAAGTAGCATAGTTGGCTTTGTGCTATTATATGCAACTTGTGGAACAGAAACAGTAGATGTTATTTTTTTGAACCTGAATGAGTGGGGTTTGAGACGTGGATATAGTACATTTAGGCAGATCAGGGGAAAAAAAAGATAATACAACCGTAATGATATGCATACCTATTTTCACAAACATTACCTATGCTACATGCCTCATAGATTTTTGGGTATGAATTTTATTTTCAAAGTGTTCTTTAAGAAAAATATTCCTTCCACCTATTAAGACAGATCTGGGTTAGAATATGTCAACAAGACCGTCTGAAAGAGAGACTGAAATTATAGCTAGACCTCAGATAGCTCTCCTATTTCCTCTTGTATTGTAGTCTCAAAATTTTGATTTCTTGTGATCTGCCAGGACAGGAATAAATGCTCTGAATTATTGGAGAGGACAGTACTGTAACTGCTTTGGATTTACATAAAATATGCGTAGAGTTACCCTAAATCCTTTGGGAGACAACGACAATGATTCAGTCAGTGAACAAGGACTTTGTATTACTCACTGTGTTTGTAGGACAGTGTGATTTTGTTGCAAGTGTAAATTGTGGTGACCTAGGGTGACAATGAGGAAAGTGTCTGGATGACACTGCAGGAAAAACTGGAGGATAGTGAGCGGCCAGCTGGCCTGTAATCCTGGCTAGGCAGTGAAGAGCACCGGGGAATCCTGAACGTCACACAGTCCAGTACTGCCTGAGTCAGAGCCTGGGAACAAATCAGTCTTCTAGTAAAAATGAAAAATGTCACTGGCATAATGTAAGACTTACAAAAAATTCGTTCCAGTATTTTTTTGTGGGTTTTTTTTTTTTTTTTATGTCTTCTTCCCAACTGATTGGCAGGATTTTTTCCAAGATGGTAATTTCTAACCTCCCCTCGCTTCCCTACTGGATCACTCCTGAAATGCCATGCAAAAGGAGTGATTCACAAATTATCTTTCTCTTCCAAGCGAGGAAATCAAGTGCAGACTGCAGTTGCAACTGATAACTGCAAAGGCTAGAGAAACCTTGGCTATATCTCTTTTTGGTGGCTTTTACTCAAGTGTTGCTCTTGTCCCTGCTCTCCCTTTGGGTGCATGCTGCATCCATGTTCAACATTGAGAAGCTTGGTTAGGAGTTGTTCAAATACGCTTCTTCGCTTACTTTGGAATCATCTTTTTTTTATGAAAACCCAGTGGCAGAAACATTGAAAGTATGAAGAAATAGGTGTTGTCTAATAAATAAAATATTCTAAAATCTCATACTACGACATACATGTTAAGTGAAAGGACTACAACTTCCATTCTTGCCCTCCATCCTGAATGTAACCTTACAGGAAAAGACGAGGCTAGATAATATCCAGGCAATGTGTGCAATTCCATATTCAACAGTGTCATGATGAAAATAAAAAAAGTCTATTGATTTAGATCTAATTTAAAAATACTGCAGCAAAATAATCTCAGGGAATCTTTATGCTGGTATCAAAAATGTAAACAATACTTTCAGGAGAGGTATGTAAAAACCTGAAGAGAATTGTAATTTCTAAACTTGTTTCTGTCTTTTCTAGTAAAAAAGTAACTATCTGAGCATCTCTGTAAGAGATAATGTTTTTCAGGCTTTAGAGTACCTTTCCTGACAGCAGCATGGTTGAAGAATGTTCAATAGTCACTGCTGTCATTTCAAGACTCTTCTGTAGAGTTTTAGACCAAATATTGTATGAAAAGTTATAAGACGACTTTTTTGGTTTGTTTGTTTTGCCATTCTACCAGCTGGGAGATTCCCTTAGATCCTGTTAAAAGTGTTTATAAGCAGTGAGTTTGCCATTTGCCTTAATAAGAAACACCCATAACGAACTTAAGCATATGAGTTCCAAGGTCACCACTGGCATGGAGTTGTCTTTGATTGCTTACATTGTGCTCTTGATAAATTGTCATCATATCCTATTGATCTTTCTCTGTCTGTACTTTAAGACTTAAAAGCTGGGAGGAAGGCAGCATAGGCATCTTTTAAAGATGTAAGAAGATATTCTGGCCGCTTGCTTTAGGGTAAACACAGGTAAGTAAAGAAATGGAATGGATCTTCAAATGGTGTAGTAGAATGAAGCTGCAGTGATATACACTTTAGGGATCTGAGCGCATTATTAAAAAAGACTGCATTTGAATTAAAATACTTTCTGCATAGTTGAAAATGTTGGGCTTCAAATCCTGAGTTGAATTTTATCTTCATTCATATAGCTTCAGCTTCTAGCTAATATAGGTTTCATATGGGTATGAGCAAAAGGCAAATGTGCGTTTCCCTCAGGCATATAAACAGAGGTAAGAGCTGTCATTTATTTTTATTTTTGTACAGCATCCAGCAAAAGGAAATTGTGTTAGGTGCCATAAGAATAGGATTGCTAATAATAAAATTTAAAAATAAAAATGCAAACTGAAATCAGTCCTTTTCCCAGTTTTTCCAACTAGCTCTTAAACTTGTCTGGTTCACTTATGTATGGTTCACTGCTGATTTTGCAATTGCTATGGAGCTGCAAACCACAAGATTATGCAAAATCGAAGACTTTTTTGTGCTGCTTCAATTGCTGATGCCATGTATCTAGAGAAGAGCAAAATACTGCAAGTCATATTGATGATTTAGTTGTTTCAGGGCAAAATGCATTTCTGGAGAAATGAAAGAAATATTACATGAAAATTTAATGGATCCTTCCAAGTAGGATCATGTTGTCCTCTGTTACTTTCCCAGAATTTATTTTTCATTCTTTTTATCATATAGTTCTGGAACATTATTGTTGTCATACTGTTCTTTGTCATTTATATCCCCATGTCCTGGAGAACCATCGATACTTCGTGTGTCTGCAAGCTTGGTACGATATCTCGGCTGACACAGTCAGAAAGATGCAACGCAAACTGTACCCTGATTACAAGAAAATCTGTGAAGAACCACAGAATACAGTGGTATTCGATTGCTATATTCTTTTAGAAAAAGATAATATTGCAACCCATATCACTTGTAGAAGACATTAAGCCGCATCTTTGCAGTCTAAAATTGCATCAAGTGTTTGTGGTTAATATTATTCCTTTAGCTAATACTTTACAGTGGTTTCTCTTCACACCTACTTTATTAGAAAATAAGCTGGATGAGCATCTGGCTTTTTCCTTCATCTCCCTGTATCTGAAAGTTTGTGGAATAGCTGAGATTTGAATGGACCTCTCAAGATCATCTGATCTAACCCCCATTCCCAAAAGTTACCTTTTAGTTAGTCAAATATGCAGCATTTTAGTATATATCTTACACAGAGATTTGTGGGAGTAAATTGAACAAAAGCCCAAATATTGTTATTTTTCTGATATTTTTATTGTTTATGTTTGTTTAGGACTTTGAATTCTTTCCCATTTTATTTAAGTCATTAACATAGCCAGACCTAGATGTATTTGTCATATTACATGTGTGTTGAGCAAGAAAAGAAGAAAACATTGGGAAAGAAAATGTTTTCTTAGAAATAGCAAAATAAACTGTTGTAAGAGGATTTAGAAGATATTTTCAAAATTATGAAATTACATTTGAAATTCTTACAGTGAGTGAGCATTTCTATAGAGAAAGTCAGGCTTTTTCACGACCACCAAACTTTCCGTAGATTTGATTTGTCATTTTTTTGGGTGATGCCTGCTTTGTTTTCTCCTGGAATAATGGTATGGTAGCCCATGATCACGGTCTTTGCTGTGGACGCATTACTATTAATATTAAACAAGGAAATACAAGCACCGTGGGTAGAGTCTCGGGGTTCTTTTTAGAATTCTTGTTAGCTTCACTTGCCTTATTTTGCCTTAGACAAAGTAAAGACCAGGAGCTGAGGTCATATGCTCCCTGAGTCGCTTGCAAACACACACTGACTTGTAAAGTGAAGCACAGCCCATAGACATTTAGGAGTACTTGGCCACGCTTCCTAGAATTCTTACAGTCCGGTTGGCTTTGAGAAGGTTTGGCCTTGAGAAAGATGTTAACAATGACTGAACTACTGGAGGAAATCTAATTTGGTGGTCATCTGCCAATTTAGTGCATGCTGATCTGGTGGCACCCTGCCAGTTATTCTTGCATTCGCTGTGGAGCGGCCTTTAAAGATTTCAAAGTAAGGATCCCACAAGACGGCAGTCAGCCAGAACATCCTTCATAAATCTTGTTCCATACTTCCTTCTGGCTAGTCAAAGCCTTGAATGTAGTTATAATGGCACTTATTAATATATTTT
>NW_009646935.1:1286030-1342092 GCF_000708025.1 Charadrius vociferus | reverse complement strand
CTTTCCCTAGTAAGCTCAGCCTGAGAGGAGAAGGAGAATGCTCTGTTGCAAGTATTGCATTTTCCATTAGCCTTTAGGAAAATGATTCCCTTTCTCTCGGTCCCCTTTCTTAATGTGTCTTTAAATGGTCACGCTACTGATAATGCTGTTGGGAGAAATACTTCTGCAATTTGCTTTGACCTTTTTGCTCTTCCTCATATTTTCCCATTAGTCTCAACCAATATAAAGCTAACTAAGCTTGACTCTTAAAATGAAAACTGCCCAAAATCTCTTTGGGAATCATTGACCATTTAAGAGACAAAAAAATGCCTGTGCGATATCTGGGAGCGAACTAATTAGACAAGAAATTTTTCAGGGACTGTTGTTATGACAAAACCAATTTTCAATATTTTCTTGCTTACAGAACTAGAGATAGCTATGAAACTTGGAGGAAGGAGGGTTAAGTTGAGAACAAACCCCACATTTTATAGATCATTACACATGTGTTGAAGGCAGCAGACGGGCCTTCCTCTGTATTGCTGTTTTTCCCCTCTGTCTATCACAAAACCCACACTACAACCTTTGAGGGTCATTTGAGCAAAAATTGTTCTTCATGAGCCTAATTCCATCTTTTAGCCTATTTTACTTTATGCAGGCATCTTGTTCTATAATGTAAAATTTCATTATTATGAGTACCAGTTCATTTATAGGTAGGAAAATTAGCAGTGCGCAACATGGAAAACTACAACTTTCTGTACTGAAACATCAGAAAAAAATATGGTAACTCAAAGGAAAAAAAATATGTTTACTGGATTTTGGTTATTTTCACCCTACCTATCCATGTTAAATAAATGTGGGTATACTTCAAATTAGCTTGATAAAACACTGAAACTATTTAAAATAATGTACATGGAATACACTCTTCTGTCTGTAAATTGCACTGTGGTGGATTATCTATAAAACCAAGAAAACAGGTTGGCTTGAACAAGTTGATTCCCTTAGGTTGATTTAGGTTGATTACATTTTGCACTAGGAATCTGAAATTGCCGAAGAAGTTAAAAAGAGGACATTATTGTACTGCACTGATCATTGTTAAAACTGAGAATAGAGAAAAGTACCATGTGGACATGTCCAGGATAAATGGTCTTTGCAACAACTTGTTCAAAAAACCATCAAGATGAACATTTCCAAGCTGAAGGTCTATTTTTAAGATGATTGAAATAGGAAAATTACACTGATTGTCAGTTATCCCGAATTGTTGTCAGTCATTTGGGTGATTGTACTTGGCAGTATTAAACATAGCGAAGGTTTTCTGTTCCCTGTTACTGTTGTGACATGAATGACAAAGTATTGCCTCAGTGAATAATAGGACGCTGGTCTGATTTAACTGACTTCTCTCTGCAACCCACATGGGAAAACACTGGGAGGTGGCAGTGGAAGTGGTTGTCTTCCACCTGTCATGCTCTCCTCTATATTATCACGTGTGTGAGCCAGAAAGACAGAATTTTACCTAGCATATCCACTTATGAATTAAATTGGGGTGAAGTTAATAAATAAAAAAAACCCAATGCAAATCAGTATTTCTTTAAAAAGAGTTGAGTAATCAGAGAAAGGCTTAAACCTCACAGCAGTCCTGTGCACAATGATTAATTTATTTCCATGGGGAAAAAAACAGTCACTGAAGTTAGTATAAATGCTATTAAAAATGGCGGTATTGTGCTGCTATATCAAGAGCAGAGCACTATTTTTTTTTAAGGTCAAAAATCTCTTGTAACGGAAGAAGTACAGACTGTAGCTTGACGTAACTGCATTCATCCTCCTACCAAAGTGATCTGAAGTTCCACTTTGCAGCGATTTAATAAAAAAGCATGTGTTAAAATTTGCATTTCTGCTCGTGTAGGGCCCAGTGCCTTGAAAACCAGTTTCTATCTTTCTTTTATTTAAAAATCACATAGATCTGTCATTTCCTACTGAAAAGGCAATACAGCAACATGTTGTACGGGTGAATTTAATTATACATATATACGACACGGAGAAGATTCAGATAGACATAATATTTACCTTTATAGTTCACTGATCAGTTAGTATGTTGTTACGTACACTGATTTGATAATAGCAATTATACACTCCAGTAACGGCAGGTACTCCACATGAGCCGTTTCTGTCTCTGAGGTTGTGATGCTCCGCGACTACGATTTGGTAGACTTTAACAAGCCTTTCAGAGTTGTTAGACTAGTCATGTAAATCCTTCATAGTTTAGGGATCATTGACTGGTTATGCTGTAAGAGCTCCTTAGGAACCATTACAGTCCTGGATCCAACTAGCAATGTTGATGCTCTGCAGTCAGGTGGAATATTTCTTTTAATATTCTGGGTTTAGTCTTACCCCATACAAAAGCAGCAAGGAAATAGCGCTTGCCGTTTCGAATAAGGAGATCCGTATTTTTTAAGGTTGTAGATGCCTGCTGTCCCAATCTCTGGATTCTTTCTGCATGCTACCTGAAGTAACTCTGTTTAAGAAAAAACAACCAAAAACCCCACACTCCAAAGTTAACACTTCAATGTAAGCTAGGCTGAAGCAGAACTGGTTTCTTGCTACCTGGAGGGTACTGCAAATGAGTAGTGGTTCCTCTCCAAGACTACATACTGATGTAGTCTCGCATTGCAAAGGCATTTAGTCAAAAAATAGAAGTCACCTTTTGGGCTAACCCACTTGGACAATATTGATTTTAAAAGGGAGATTGTTCAATATGAGTGACTCAAAGTATGTTAGAATACAGCTTTTTATAAACTTCATAAGTGACATGAGTGAGGAAAAGATCCCTTGTGCGAAAACAACCAAATAAATTGTTCATTCACATTTGTTGCAGAATGATAGATGCCTAGGAAGATATCAGAAATTCTGATTTCAATTTACTGCCCTGTATTTATAGCTGCACTTCAGTTTTATCACAGTAGGGTTACTTGTATGAATAATGGTTCATCAGTGTGAGCATGAGGAAGTCACAGTATGGCCCTTAGTGCTGTAATGTGAGCTTATGAAAGGAGATCTCTAAAATACAGCTAAGCAGTTGATAAATTATTCAGAATAGAAGCAGAATCTTTAAGCCACTGGTTGTACTGTGTATCTTGGCAGCAATTGTTGAGTAAACTTCATATAGCACAACAAACGTATGTAAGGGTACAATTTGAGAGAGAGTTTCTCTTACTTCGGTGGTGTGTGCATCCTCCATTGTGTGATACAAACACCAATTGCTTAAATCCTTTTTACAGTCCTAGTCTGAAACAGGTGCTGTACATGGTTATGGGAAAATGATGTGCAATACTTGGTTTGACTCATTTTTTTTTTCAAGATTTGTGTTTAACAAGAGCAGTTGAATACATTAGTCATAGTCCAATCATAAACACGATGATGACTCAAATCTAACTCTGTTACATGGCAAGTGCAGTGTAGGCTCCGTACAACAATACATTCCAGAGGTTCGGAGGTGTCTTTTAGTCCAAACCCGAACATTGTGCTGCTCTGCAGCTCTGCAGATTTATGAATGATGAAGGCTCACTGGCTGGTCGCTTACACTCTGGATCAGCTTCTTCAGTGCACATCAGCTGATGCACATTGACCACAGCTAAGAGCTTGTAGTGATGTGGGCCGGGACAAGATCTAAGCACATGACAAGTTCTCCCAAGGAGGGATATGTGGTGCTTCGCTTTAGCAGCACCTCTCAAAATAATAACAGTTGCTTTAAACTCTAGTCAGTCTCTATTTTGAAGATGCGTATAATGCCCAGGCTGGCATTATGTACAGGCATGACTATTATCATAGTATTACAATTTCTCCTACCGTAATAGTTTCTCAACACCTTTAAGCATAATAATTTAATTCCTTCTTTTGTTCTCTTTTTTTTGGAGTCAAGGATAACTCTATATGAGCCACATTAATTTCTACTGTAAGAAGAAACCATTTCCAGTGTCTTCTGTGGGGATATGCTCCATACGCCCAGAATTTCATATAGATTATTAGTTGGTTTTTTTAAAATCTTGACTTCTTGTTTTGTTAACTTCTTTCAAATAGTTGTTAATTTTGTCTTGACTGTCCTTGTATTCCAATTTTATTTCACCTTTCCTCTTTTCAAGATTTAAAATCCCATGATCTATGTCTTTGCTGGTTTTTAGTTTATGCTCACAAAGTACTAGAGACTTCTCTATTGTAAGATTTACTATTTAGAGAAGATTTTTAGAGCGATTCCTTGTTTAAAATAACAGACTAATTAGAAACATTCGCATTTGAAATTACTGCATGGGTGTGTTGATGCAACAGTTTCTCAAAGTACAGTTTTAACACATTTTCTGTGTACATGCAGCATCTGAGAAAATTTTTAGGGGTACTATATGTAGGTTTAAAAATTCTATACTGGAAATAGTGTGAGTCCTGAACTCTTGAATCAGCAGCTCTGCCAGCACAACCTGAGGCAATATTGCATTGGATGCATGTTTGTTAGTTGAAGTGGGGAAGAGCACTTTGAACAATGGAGTGTGGTATTATCCAATATGGGATCTCCTGATGTACCCAGGACTGTAATTTATGCATGGGGTATATGCATGAGATGTACTTCATCATGCAGGGAAGTTTTGGTTCTTTTCTGTCAGATTGTTCCTTTGAATAATGTTCTCCAAGTGAAGAAATACTTAATTTTAGAATTTCAAAAATCATTTTGTCAAACTTTTCAGAAACATATTAAAATAATTCTGATGCTTAAGATATAAATCAGAGTTTTTGAAGCTTGGGACTTGAATTTTTCTTGTTCCAAATTATGTTTTTTGCATTCTCAACATTTTGCACCTTTTCTGTTTCAGTTTTGCCTGATTTTTTTTTCCCCAGTGGATAGATTGAAAATCCCATTACAGAGTTCTTCTATTAACATATATGCTTGACAGTCAGCTTCCAAGTCTGTTCCTTTGGCTAAACAGTCCAATAAATAAGTCTTGAACATTACTGTCTAATTGGTAAAACAGAAGCGGTGAGGTTAAGTATCCAGTGCCTTTCTCCTTGTGTAGTTGTTAGAAGCAGTGTAACATAGCCTGACACATCTGCCAGCACTTCACACCCACTTGCTCATGTATAAATGACTGAACAAAGGACAAAGCAATGAAAAATCAAGCTTGGCTTTTTAAATAGGAACGATAACTGGTTAGAGGAAACCAGAAATATGAGCTGTGCAACACATTAGAGAAACAAAACTCTAGTGGAAAATATTTGTAGCATTTTATAAGTGATTACAAATTATGTTAGTAATTATGTGTATGTAGCTAACAAGTTTTGAGAATATAGATAAAGACCAAATTTGACAGTGTGCAAATAAAAATGTTTGATTGTGATGTTTATTTTGTGAGAAAAGGCAATCAAGGAAAAGAGCCATTTATATTCTTTACTCTAGATTAGTTAAATGTGTATTTTTAAGTAAGATTGATACAATTTCATACAAAACCTACAGTCATTCTTTTAAATCAAATTGGTTCCCCAAAATCCAACCCGATGTGTATTTCCGAGGAAAAAAGAATTTTTTATAGAAAAAATTTACCCATCTTTTGTCTAGAAAACAAGGACTGAAAAGTGAAGCTCATTAGAAAAACAAGAAGGATGTTCTATTTCCCTTCTTCTGACCTGACTGATAGTCTCTTTTCTGTCTCCTGACATGTTTTCTGTAATGCAGACCACAGAAAAATAGCTGGCAACTTGGCTTGATTTTCTTCCAACCTTCAGACTTCAAATGCAGAAAAAATGTCTACTAATTTCTATTTCAGTGTTGCCATAGATACAGTCTCTATGATGTTTTTATTTTTTTACTTCTATCTGTCTGTCTATCTGCATTTCATCTTGCTAGCTAACAACTTTTCTTCTTCTTTCTTCCTTTATGTTGCATAGTTCCCAATTATTCCCCTGCACCTATTACACTTGCTTAATATAAACAGGTGTTACTATTCTCTTATTTTTTGTAATTCAGAATCCTCACTCTCGATACTTTGTTCTATATTTGGATCCTGTAATACCCCACAGATAGTGTCCAATGTATCTTGTTAGGCTTTGAAATACGCTTTCTTTCTCCTATTGAAGCTCACAGTAATTAACTGTGGTTTGCATACTGTTCCAAGGAATGCCTTCAGGTCGAAATGTCCCCCCTTCCCCTTCTGTTCTTAGGTTGTACTGGATTTCTCTTTGATTCTGTTTGTGGTAGACACACACTGATGCAGCATAATACCCATTCTCTCACGCTGCACTTTCCCCATTTTTTGTTTCTCCCAGAGGCTCTTCTCTTGATTTTTCTTTTCTGTTTATAGTAAATACATACAACAGCAGCAACTCAGAAGGCGCTGACTGTGTAGGCTTAATGTACCTACTGATCTGCAGTCATTCATCATTGCTGTTGGATCGCTTATACAACTGCAAAGAGCAAGACAGTTCAGTGATGTACTTAAATTGAATGCTAACTGCTGCTGGTGAAAAGATTTCATCCCTCTTATTTAAAAAAATAATCATGACTTTATTAGTCCTTTACACTCAGGCGGACATTTGATTCCTAGTATGCTATGTGAAATTTATAATCTGGTGATCTGATAGGAATAAGCAAGAACATGAAAGTAGAGCACCCATGTTCTTCCATGGCAGTTATGCCTTTCACTTCAGGGACAGTGGCATTGGGTCTGTGGGTACCTTGACAATACTCACACTGGCTTAACTTTGGAGCTCTCATTTATAGATCTAATTTAGGACTTTGGAGTCCCTTGTATATCTGCTGGAGAGATTTAGATTCCAAATTTAGATGCTCTGAATAGCCTTCTGTGGAGAGTGAAGTTTCTTCTTTGGACTGTTTAGGAAACCTCTGAATTGGGGCACTTCACTTTGATGCCTGGAGTTAGCGTCTGTTTTCTATTTTCTTATGCACACGTTGCATCATATGGTATTCTCCCATTTAGGAAACATAGAGCTTGATTATCCTTAAGTAATAGTTGTCATTGATTTTAATAGGGTTGTGCTCAATGGAAAAGTGTCTCAAGTGACATTCTACATTCTTTAAATTAGGGCAATATGCTAATTCACTTTTACTACCCAAAGACAGTTTTGCTGAGTTGTTTTTTATTTGTTTGTTTACCAGCAAGTTTTTTTTCCATCTGCTATTCTGTCCTACTGGGCGTTTATTTTGGAATTCCCCCAGGTTTTGGAGGAAGTCTCATATACCACCTTACTCATCCTTAAATATTTATCTTGTGGCTTTTTTGTTGAAGCAATGATTTAGGTTAGGTAAAAGTAGATTGATACAAATCCAAGATTGATGTGGTTGGAGGATGAGATTGATTAGCAGCGTGCTTACTGTGCTGTCTATTGCCCATGTATGGACTGAAAGGAAGGGAAAAACGCTCACAAATGAATCAGCTGCTAAATTTTACGAACTGCTTTGAAAGAAGTGATTCTTGAAGAAGTAGTCAAAGTTACAGAATTAATGGTAAGATTCACACTGTACAAGCTCTGGGCTGGTGCAAAGCAAATCTTTCGTGTGTTCCCTTTTACAGCTTTTCTGTTCGTAGTGCCTGTCTGGATCTGATGATCGGTTAACAAAGTCTAAATAATAATTTATCACATGTTATAATTGTTCTAATTTTTTTAATCAACAATTTGGGAACTACTTCTTTGCTGCCTATCATCCTCTGAACTGTTCCTCCTCCCCAATCTGTGTTAGTACAGAAAATCAGCCCCTCCCGTGCAGCTGGACTTGAGGGCAGTATTCTTGCATGCTTTGTAACCAGCGGTAAATAGCACTGTGATTTATTGAGGAAGTGGGACTTGTCACATCCAGAACACACATCTAGACTGTAGGCATCATGTCTAAGTTAGCCACAGGCAGTCAGGCATCTCTGGGAAGGAATTCTTTCTATCCCCAGTTAGCTCTTTAGGAAGGATAGGGTGAATGTGTAGAAAGGCACAAATCCAGATGTGTTTCCACACCTTCCTTTCATATCAGCTTCACTCTGTTCTATCTGTGTCTGCTCTGTGGAGCTAGCACAGGACATACAAGTGCCTTCCAAGTGGTACTTCCAGTTTTACAGTTCCAGAGACAATCGCTTTTTGTTTCAGTGTTACATTGCATCACTTCAGTTGTCCTCAGATGGGTTATTCCTGATTTACTTAGGTGTTGGTGAGAAACGAAGCAATCCCTGGGCTCAACACTTTGGCTTTGAATGCCTTTACCTTTATCATAATAACTTAATAAAATGCAAATAGGCAGATATGAAAAGATTTCTTCAGCTGGTTTTGGTGATACTTCAGAAACTGGTGTGTGTGTGTGTACAGTATGGCTTTTGGAGTTTGTTTTTTTTTTTTTTAAATTAACAGAATTCCTTGACATATCAAAATCTGCCTTGTAGTAAATGGGAAACCTGACTTCTAAACAAGTAGAGGGTATAGAAGCTATTTTTTTTCCCTAATTCTCTATTACCGACCTTGTAAAAGGCCTATTAAGAAAGAGTCAGTGTTGATCACTTTTACCACAGTCACAATTTATGAGACTATTATCCCACATAATCCAAATCGGTAGTGCTATTGTGCACTTCATGTTACAGTTCTTTTGTGCTTAGTAAATGACTAGCTGTGTTATTAACAAGTATTTATACAGATGCCCTGAGTTTAGTTAACGTTTCTGTGGGCAAGAATCTGACAGTACCAAAACCAGTACAAACATAGAAAAAACACAGAATAAAAATCTAGAAGATTACAGGAAAGGCTGGACCTGTTTGAACAGCAGAGGTAGGGGTGATTAAGACTCTAGGTCTTATGCATGAATCATTACAACAATCATTACAACGTGAGTGATAGCACGAAGCCCAGACAGTCTCTTCCTGGGCTGTAAAAGAGCCTGGAGTCTCCAGTTGTGAAACCCCTGGCTTGCCTTTCCCAGTGTGCTGATTTCAGTGCAAGGATCCAAATATTCACCTTTCTGTCCTAATTTTCCTCTCCGTCTTCTATTAGTGATAGTCCTGTTTGCCTCCTGTCAGTTTGTCCTTGATTTCTTCTCTCCACCTTCCTCTCCAAAGTATATGCTACTGTTGTATTTTGATTCCTTGGTATCATACCTGTCGTGTGGTCTACTTGCTGTATCTTCCTGTTATAACATTATTTTTTTCCTCCAGCTGTACATCTGATTAGTATTCACCACTAAAAAATGCTTCAGTTTTACTCTCCCTATGGACTTTCCTTTAAAAGTGTTTACTTCAGGCAAAGGACAGATTATGCTATCATGTTGTAAAATCCTAATAACACTAATAAATGCCTCTAGTGGACTGAATTCTGTCCTTTTTTTAATAGAAGACCATTGAGTGGGTGTCCCATAGCAGTGGGTTTATTAGAAAGGAAAAGTCAAATGAAAAAAAAAACCAGAAATAAAGCTAGCTGTATACATTAGAAAATTAGAAATATCAGAGTCTATCAGTCTAGAATCTGTTTGCAGTTTCCAATTGCTCTGCTGACAATAATGGGGTTACATAGTGTGAAAACTGAATCAATAAAATCAACAACATGCCCTCTGAGTGGTATAGCATATTGCATGGCATAGAATATTACATTATACATTTGTCCCAATAAAACCAAGCCACTATCGATGCAATATAGAAAGGGGCCAGAAAATACATAGGTGTTTTTTTCTGTTTCTCTAAGCGTGACTGACGTATGCTGCCTGTGTTTTGCTTTGAGTGCAGGATTATTGATAGAGAATTAGCAGTAGTCGTGATAGGTTTTCTCTTCATTTATATCCAGTTATGTCTTTCACTTTCCAGCGTGTACATTACTGCTGCAATATATGCTTTCGGTGAGCTTGACCTTGAACTGGTTGCTGTTTATTTGAAATCTATCGGAAACAAAACTGGCCTATAATGTAGCCCACTTGCTGCAGTGAGTGTGCTGCTGGGAACCAGTTACCCTGGTTTCCAGTGGTGTGTTGGGTAAAGACTGCAGAGCCTGAGGTCTCCATGCGTGGTACCATACCCTTCGCGTCCTTCCTACCAGCTCTGCGCGCACCCAACTGTGCAAATTGGATACGGATTATGGAGGAGCAAATAATATGGTGTTTATGGTGCCCGCAGAAAGACAGATGATACGTTATATTGAGTCTGAGACGACAGAGATAGAGCTACAGAAATGTTTTTAAACCTGTTGTGGCAAAACTGGGAGCGGCTGCTGACAGGGCATCGCTGTGAACGGTGATTCTGAAATTCAGCTGGTGGGTCCCAGATGGTCTGAAAGGGCTCACAAAGCGTACGTCTTCAGGTGCTTTGAGAACAGGCTGTGTTACCTGACTGAATCTGGTTTCCTACACAGGCCAGGTTGCTTTTTTCTCTCTCTGCGTGGGTGATTGTTAGCTGCTGAATGTAGCACAGAAGGTCACGCTGGTTGTTGTAGTTGCAGAGTTGGGCTTTCTGACAGTTGTCCAAAGGTCAGGCTGCTTGTTCTTTTATGATCTGTCTGGAGTGTAAATAAATAAATGAAATACATTGAGGCGAAAAATCCCAAACTATAATAGTTCAGAGTACTTTTTCAGATGAAATGGCACTTTATTCCCATACAAAATGTTGCATAGAAGAACACGATGAAAACATACCAATTTGGCTTCTTTTGAAAATGCTTTCTTAAGATTGTCAACTTGGAAAGCAACAGAAAGAAGCAAGGGGAACCATTGATTGTTCCACACGATGTGACAGCTAAAGTGTCTTCTTTAAAGGAGAAGAAAGTTCCTCAATAGCTCTCCTCCATCAGTACAAATTGCTACAGAAAGCAATTTACTATATGCTGCCCAGAATTAATAAATTGAGTTATTGATGTAGGATTCAGGTCACCACTTGAACTGGAGGGAAGACTTAGGGGCACAATGTCTTGCTCAAACAGTGTGGTTTTTTTCTGTGCGGAAACTGTATTTTCTCCAAGATACACAGCTTGTACTGACTCAGCACTTGAGATAATGAATCTTTTTCTGAAGTTGAGGTTTCTGTGTATTAGTGACAGTATAATCTATTGAGGCTGAGACTGATAATGGTACTAAGTAATCATCCCTTTTAAAACAGGAATTACTTTGATGAACATTAACGTGAATATCAGTGTAAGTACAGGGTGTGCTTAGTACCATTTAACATGACCTTCATTTTGATAACAGCTCTAATTAGATGGTGTTCTGTAGAAGCTGACAATTGGTTGTGTTTGCATTACTACAGTACCTCGTGGATTCTGTTTATCTGCAGTTTTGTGACTTTCACTCTTTCTTTATCATTTTTGTCTTATACAATGAGTTTAGTCCCTTGAGCAGATGAAACATCCACAACAAATTTAAGTGTTCCCAGACGTGGGTGCTGGGAGAACAGTGCTCTTCAGGGCCGTGGGTTCAGGCCCATGGCAGTGGAACTCCACAGCTTTCAGACAGGGCGGTCCGAGCTATTCCAGAGGAGGAAGAGGCATCAATTCAGCTGCATCAGCTTCCTGAAGCAGTGTACCACAAGGTCTAATGCTGCCCCAGGAAAGAGGTGATAATATACCTGGGGTAACATAGTCGGGACCTTGAGGGATCCAGGCCTGTTTGACATGCTTTCAGAGGATTTGCTTGTGATCTGGTTGTGCTTTAGATTTTTGTTATGTTTATCAGATTGAGCTAACATGTTACAAAAGCAGTCTTTTCCACCCACCAGCACAACAATTAGAACAAGACCAGTGCTTTAGGTCCAACATCTTTTTAAGATGCGCTACATATTTGCATAAGCATAAGGGGCTCACAGAGTAACTTGAATTTCTTTGTCACATTTTCTTCCTTGGTTTGTCTTGTCTTGGGAGGGAAAGTAAATCCTGTGCCTTCTTGTGACTCTTTTGCAAGTGTTGAATTCAGTTCTGTTGACAACGTACAGTGTGATTCTAATCCAAAGTTTTTTCTGTATCCTTTCCCTTATTCATGGCATGTATCTACCCTTCGCTTTCCCTTAAACCCACACCTGACCTGTGCATGGAACTGCTCTTTTGTAGGCTTTGAGGGAGTCAGGTCACACAAAAGTTAAGGTGCGTAAAAAGCATCAGTTCCCAACATCATCTTGTGACATGGCAGAGAATCGAGTCTGGCCTTCGTTTTAACTGTACTGTTATTTCTGTGCTGGAAAGGGTGAGGACAATTGTTCATGTTTGTGTGATGTTGAAAGCAAATGGCTATGGAACATAAAAATGCCTTGTTATTTGCCTTTGCAAATTAGGAGTTCCTAATTTTTTAAGGAGCCTTTAGGGTGCTTTGGGGTAGCATGTACAAATTCTCATTTCAGCTGTTTGTTCTAAAAATCTACCTACCTTAGTGAAAGTTCAGATTCCCTCAGTTTTTGATATTGTACCATTATGTGACTTCAGGGAGGATTCCTGTTCATGAAACACATGACATTTTTCATCACTGCTAAGATCCTGTATAGCACAGATATGAATAAGTCAAGTCTTGGTGTACAAAAATCAGTGAGGTTTAATGGGAATTAATAGCAATCACTGTTTAAGTAAACAGTTTTGTGGTTTTCTTTTTCATTATAGCTCCAGTTGAACAATCCTATGTCTACATTTCATGTACAGCCAAGATTCTGAATGTAGATGAGTCTGGATTTCTCCAGAAAACATAGAAATTGCTCTTTGGGGATTTGGGAATTATTTTTTTCCTTGTATGCTGTTATACATCATCTTTTATTTATCAAAAGGTAATGTGAAGCTTCCATTCCTTCTCTTTTAGTGTACAAGGAGGTAGTAGCTTAAGGACACTGATACTGAACATCAGCTGTAAGGTCATGTATTTTTTTCCCCAAGCAGAAGAGAGAGAATTGTTTGGAGACGTGGCCTGTGGCTCTGAGAACTGCTCGCAGTTTCTGCTGCACCGTTAGAAACCAAACAATTTGTCAGAACTCTTGCAGATTAGGATTAGAAGAAGGAGAGGATGAACGATTGATGAAAGGGGGAAATACGGAGTGACTGAAGCCCTACTCTGAGCATATCACTTTATCTGAAGCACTCTCATTACAAACAATTGATGAATGTTTTTTCTGTTGAAGATCAATAAGAATAAAAAATTGGGTTTGCCAATCAGATGAGAAATTCATTACTTTGTTTTGGAGACCAAGTCACACATCATTTTTAGCTCCGGAGATCATGCCATTTAACTTCACAAGGCTAATTAAAAAAAAATAATTTTAGAAATGCATGTTTTTAAAGGTAGTAACAAGAAAGGTGCAGAAGTGCTTCAGCTTTGAATAGGGTAAAATATGTTTAAGAACTGATTAGATGATTTTAAAAAAATTATGTTTATTTTTACCAAAGATATTTTCAACCCAATAATATATAATAGAAGAGTGCATAATCGAGCATGGCAGACAGGGACCATTGTGCTCCTAGAGTTAAGGGTACATTAGTGTTTCTATTACAGTCTTGTGTATTTTGTGAGATAAGATGGTTATAGTAATTGGTTCCAGACTGAAACGTAGCTTGAAAGACTGAGACCTGAGATCACAAGTTATATTTTTAGAAATGTATTCTGGGAATACTGTAGTTTGTTTATGGTATACTGGGTTCCCAAGGTCCCCATTAAGGTTCACGGTCGCATTAAAGGCAGTTTTGTGTAAACAGGTAGGTAGGCACAATATCCATGCAAGTAGTTTACAGTCTCACACCCTCAACCTGCGGGTTGCAATTTGAATAGATGCTTAATCCCACCAGATCAGGATCTGTGAGTGTATTACTAACTGAAGCGTGTGGGTCTGAAATTCCATTTAGGCATACTGAGGTCTTTGTGCTCACTGGGAGTGGAAGGATTAGCGTGTCCATCCTGTATCCAGAGGGCCAACTTTGAGGTACTTGCTGGCAGATAGGACTGTTAGGTGCTCGTTCTTTGCTCTTCAGCTGTGCAGGCTGGCTCAAGGGAAGCAAGAGCCTATTCCAAATCCCTCATTTGACCTCCTTCCTTGGATGTGCTCCGGGATGTCTCTGCTACTGACTCCACTCTTTTGTGGAGCAACGTGAGGAATGGTGTGATGTTAGCCAAAAAGACATGCTGTGTTTCTCAGCTGGGATCTAATTCACTTGAAATATGGGGCCAAGATGTAAACTAAGTAAAAAAGCAAATTGTTCCGATTGTTTTAGACTCCCTGCAAAGCTCTTTGGGTTATCTTTGGCTCGTGCTACATGATCTGCAATTTTCTGTGGCTAAGCAGAACACCCCGTTAGGAATGTCTCTGTAACATTCACTAAGTGTCCTTCAGAAAAGGAGGCCTGGTTCTTTTCTCACTTGGCTTTTTATTTTGAGATGACTTTGGTTATTTCATTTGGGATTACTGCTTGCTTGGACGGAAGAGAAATAGGCTCAGGTTGTTGTTATTGCCGAAAGCAGGACAGGTCCTCCATACCTTGTTCTGTTCCTCCCTGTATCTTGAGGACAAGGGTGTTGATTTACCCTTGCCATCTGAGAGTGTTATGCCAGGAACAAGTAATAGCTTTGAGAGCAAAGAACTGAACTTCACATCGATATATTGTCTAAACTATTATTTTCAAAAATGAGCATGAAAACAGTTTCTCTTTCAGTGCGAATGAGATGTTACTGTCGTATTTGGCCTGAGGTATTTATGATTTACTCCACAGCATCAAAACAAAGTTTATAAAGAATTTGTCACAGAGCCTCAGGTAGTTATCCACTTGCTGCTGAAGAAGAGATATCAGATAGGAGGAGATACACAGAATTTTTATATACAGAGAGACATCTGTATATAAGGGACTGTGTTACTAGAAACATTTGTTTCTTACAGTTAGAATGTTGAAAAGCTTTTTATGCTATGTATTAGTTCTTGCAAATTGCTTCCCAATTTAATATCAGCAGCATCTAAACAGTAAGTAATTGCTTATGATAATGAGTGCAAACTAATTTACTGGAATATGTTAATATTCACAATGCACTTTAGAACAGCGGGGTATTCCAAAAATACTACTCTCTTGTTTAACTGCAGTGTTTAGGTTGCATTGTTATTACAAATGTTAGCAAAATCATCACAAAGGCAGCCTCTCATTGAATAGCCATCTTATTGAGACTCCAGCATGTGTGAGCAAAGAATATGTGGTGTCCTTTGAGAACTAAACAGGATATCAACAAAACCTTCTAGATTTAAATAATGAATCTTAATTTCTGATTGATGTTCGTTAGATGAACATTTATAAGACAGACAGAGAGCCCTCCTTCCCTTATGACTTGTAAAATTTAATTTAACAAATTTCAAGTGAAACAGCATACAATCACTTTTTTAATATTTGGGTGTCTTCAATAGATTTACTCTTTGTGTGAGATGTAGAAACATTTCTAGAAATGCTTTCTGTAAATCTATGGAAGAAAAACTAGTGCAGGAGTCCTCAAAACTTCCAAGTTAGTATGCCTTAGCTGATTCTGCAAGACTGTTTTTTAGTGTATTTGAGTTACCATTTTTTCCCTCATTTCTTGGGAAATGTTCTGTGTTGGGTTGGGTCATTTTTTTTAAGCAAATTTAGATGAATTCTTATTGAAAAATGGGTTGTCTCTGAGCACCTTTCTGCACAGAATAATTTTCCACATGCATTGGTATTACTTATAGTTCCTAAGGGCTCTTAACATCTTTGTGTATGTTACTATAAAGTGCTGTGTTAAAGTAAGGCTTCTCAAACTATTGAAGACTGATCTTCACTTCAGGAAAATAAAAGCAATCATAATTCCATCCATCCAGACCTTTGAAAGTGAAGGGCCTACACAAAATCACTGCTGTAGTTAGGCTGGGTTAGTCTCCAGAGAGTGATTAACTGCTCACCTTTCTTGCATACACGGGTGAACTAAGTCATAGCTAACAGTACTGGCTTATGAAGTGTCAGAGTTGACACTTGAGTTAGTCCCTGTTGAGGTGGATGAATAGCTTACACCCCAAAACTGTTTTGTCAGGTTCTCTCTCCAAACACTCATGTGGAATCCCGTGGTTAAACCACGCTCCCTAATTACTCAACTATGTAAAACAGTGAAAAACATAAGATGCGTATTTTTCATGGCAGCTCTTTATCCTCTGAAGCTGGCAATGAATTGTTGCTTACAAACAACAGCATAAGGACTTTCCAAAGAAGAATGATAGCAATTATCATAATGACAAGGCATGTAACATTTTTGTGCCAGACCACAATTGGAAATCTATTATGTAGTAGAACAGAAAGAAGTAGGAAGTGAATTTGCCCAACCTGGCTGGCCCCTGTTAGCTGTTGTTATAATGATCTAATAACCTTAAAGATTCAAATACAGCAGGATCTGTTAAACACTTTGTTTCATGTGCAAATTTGATAACATATGTAAACACTGATGTCCCAAAGTCAATCCCTGGGATAATGACTAGGAAGTCTTTCCAGATAGAGTATCATTTGTAGCTGCTTGCTGGTTCTTAATTTTGGGCTTCCCTTGAGCCAACCAGCCAACCAGATATTTTTACATCATATTCCTCTTTTACCTGGTACTATATTCTGATGTTTGAGTACCTGTAATAGCAGTGAAGACTAGCTTTGGGTTTAAAATTTGAGGATTTTTAAAAGTCAGTTATTATTCTGTGTATCAAATGAAATGAAATGTCATGAATTTTTGGGCTTGCTCACGCTTGGAGTTAGCAAGACAATATGATGCTACAAGACTGCAGTTAATATGTAGCCTGTTCATCAGTCGTTCCCTTTGCCAGATCTGCCTCCGAGACACCTCTAGCAACTGAACAGCTTCTTGTGGATCCATGTGCTTCAGTGAGGCTTAAGCTCTGTGTTTTTCCAAAGCTTTAATATCTTTCATTTAATTTCATTTTTGTTGGAAGAAGCATGGTTGCTATTTTTGCATTTCAGGATGTAACATCTCTAAGAAACCATGCTCTTTCTGGTTTTCTTCAGCTATAGCCCATGTATGTCTACTTGGAAATGTTCAGAAATGCTACCACAACGCTATTTTATCTGCTAACTGTTAGTAATTGAGTAATTAGTAGGAGATCATGTATGCCACAGAATTTCTTACTCTTCACTGCCTTTACAAACGAACAATATCAAACTTCATCGCACATTGTCCATAATACAACCTGCTATTTTACAGAAGAGGGTCCATTTCAGCAAACTCTGTAAGTTGCAGCATTGCCAGTACCAACTTTCTGCTGCAAGTAATAGTAGCACCTTATCTTAGTCCAACATCTGACATCCTTGTTGTGCTTGTATCATTTTTCAGTGAACTTAACAGGCTTGCAGTTAGTAGTGCTCTTATTCTCAGCATGTTATACATTTCTGCTAAGGCAAGGTTTTACTACTTCTGAGAGAGTATTTCGGGATTTCTCAAGAGTAAATTATGAGATGCACAATTTTGCAAGGAAGATAATATAAATTTTACTTAAAAATAACTAAGGTAATGCAAGATAGGATAACTGGAGTATTGTATTAGTAAGGAGGCCAATAAGAAATTAAGACGTTAGCCTAGAAGCATACTAGACATTTGCAGCCAACCTCCTGTCCATTTTAACATAATTAAATAACTTAAGGCCAGCTATTTCAAATGTTTGTATCTTCCTTTAAAGAATTAGAGGTTGATTTTTAAAGGTTGCCAGAAATGCTGCAACACTTCTGAGAATCAGGATACCGCTGTAGGTGCTTGAATAAAAACATAACTTCAGGCACTCTGTTTTGCATGAAATAATGACTTTTAGAAAATTATTTTATTATTTCTTTGAAAAGTACATTGCCTTTTGATGGACCTATACAGAGAAAATTTAATTTTGGATTTCCTTCTACTGTTTTTTTGGCCTATATGCACATCTGTGCAGAGCTACTTTTGTGGGAGATATTCAAATCCTGGTGCATAAACAGTTTGTCTTCAACTTACAGACCTCTCAGTTGAGTCAGCAAGCTTGGAAACTCTTGACAACTCAAGTTACTTGGCTTACGGAATTTCTAACTTTTGCCAGGTATCCATTGAGTTTGTAAGGCCCCTGGACTGGAACCACTGAATGATTTCACATCGGCCACCAACAGATGGTAACAACATTTGGTCTCTATCGACCTGCGCAGTATTTGAGCTAATGTCCTAGTTTCTGCATCCTGTTACAAATCCCTTCAACTCACCAGCCCCTTAACTGCGTTCATTTTGTATGTTGGCACAACTAATTTGCCCTAAGAAGCAAATCAGTGCATGTGCAGTCCATTTTTTTAAATGGAATTTAGTGTAACAGTAGTTAAATGGAAGTATGGGGCCTTGACATTTCCCAATGTAAGGAGTGTGGGAACCAGAACAGTCCTATTGTCTTCAAGAGTACTTGAGTTTACTAATTTCAGTCTGATAATGCCTTTACATTCTATCTGTCCAGAAATATTTTTCATCTCATTGCCTTCTCATATCTGTTCCCCGACAACGTAATTTCCACTTCTCTCGACACTGTTCAAGAAATTTATCTTTAACTGTATGTTGACAAGGTTGTAGGAGGAATAAAAACTTCCCTTATTTATAGACATTTGACTTTTAATTTCCATCTGACTTTTGGGCAAGCTTTCAGCAGCAGACACGTTGTATCCTTGTTACCTTTAATAGAGTTATAATGGATTAAAATGTTCCATGTTGACTGCAGTATGACATTTAAAGTAGGCTTTCATTTCAGAAATATATCATTTTCTAACCATCTACATTACATAAAGGTGCAAGGCAATAATGGGGAATTACTTGGCTTACATTTCATACAGAAATGTTCTAAATTCATTCCATACTGGAAAGTGATAGGTAATAGGCAGCCAGTAAAATTTTTAAACTTCTTCTGGAGAAGAACAATAATTTTCTTTTACCAGTCTGTGTCAGATTTGCGTTAGGAAGACTGTACCCTTTCATAAAATACATCATTGTTTTTGTATAAATGAACATGCTAATGAGATCAACAAACCCCAGAACTTTTTTATTGTGGACGTTTCAAATATAATCACAATAATTTTACAGAATCAGTGCCTAAATAATATCAAGTCTATTGGCATTCAGTAAATCAACTGATGTTTTGTTAATAAGTCAGATGAACAGATACTCTAATTTCTACATTCTTTTAGGATTCCTTTCAGCTAGCTCTTGCTTAGCTGAGGTCCTTCTCAAAATTATATTAATTTTAAACACAATTGAAAGCTCTTAGTTTGATGTGCCTACTCTAACTGAGTAGTACTTTACTCCAGTTAAGTGATCTAATCTAAATCAATGGGGTCATTCGAGTTGTAAGATGCTACTTGATTTGAGTAAAGATATTAGAATCACTCCAGTTGGAAATCCTTTAAATTCTTAGAAACTTTTATTTTAACCATCTATGTCATTTATGATGGCAAGAATGATGCTAACTTGTAATACTGATGCTAAGCTGCATAAGAGTTGTTCTTTATAGGCATACACATTCATCGAGCCACCATTACTCACAAATTTTAGTTTGTACCCAAGTGACTCTATTGAAATCAATAGAGCTAGATATCATCATTGTAGATAAATATGATATATTTTGGCTTGAAATGTGAACATTTTGTTCCAAAAGCAGCAAAAATAATGAATCCTGATTTTTCTTTTTATTGAATGGTGCCTTGTTTCCCAAATTTTTACTGTCTCTTACTGCAAGAATCCAATAGTTTCTGTTCCTTTTTCCTCCCAGAGCTCCTGCTGATGCTTCAAATGCGTGGCATTATTTTCTGGCTAGTGTAGCACACTGAGTGTGTTGACTGGCCCACCAATATACAACTACCAAGTGCCATACAGGCTATTGCCAAGCAAAAGGTATAGCGGTTGGGCTCTACATGTTTCTCTTTTACACAGTCATTCATTTTCATTAAACTGCTAAGAGGAAATCTTGTTTAAAATTTCTGCCTACCCCTCTCTCAAATTTGGCTGAACTTGACTATTAGATTGAAAAGTTGATGGACAGTGAGCAAGGACAGCGGATATGTTGTGCAGCTCCATAAGTTTATCCTCCACAGAGAAACTTTCTAAAAATGACTTCACATTGGAAACTAGGGAATTACAATTACAAAAGCAATTGGAACTAGGATGGAGTATTTTTTCCCACGCTTTATTATAGCATGCAGTGTAAGGTACAAAACACAAAGACAGAAACAAGCAGGGTTTGTATTTGTATAGCATCTTTAACATTTAAAGGGTCTTAAATAGGTTTGGCAACCTCTCCACATGGAGAAAGCATTTCGGTCTTGCATTACTGGGAGAGATATGATGTCACCTAGTTCATGGAGAAACATTCCACTGAGTTGTCAGCAAATGCAGAGAATTACCTGGAACCAGACCATGCTTCAATCCAAGTGGCTGAAGCCAAAGGTGGAGATGTACATCTGTCCGTTCAACCAGTGATCGGTGTCAGGTTGAGCACTCCTTTTAGTCAAGAGCCTGATGCCGGAAAGTCAAATTATGAGAAGGCCTAGGGGTCTTTTTAGACAGATGAGAATGCTATTGTGCTACCTACAAAGCATTTACCAGGTCATGGTACTGTCCAAATACCATTGCCAAGGGGGGTCTCTTGCTCTGCCTACTTCCCTTACCTTTAAAGGGGTGGGGAGCTGGTTTCGTGCTTCCAGGAGAGCATTCTTGAAGAACTCCCAGCAGTCACTAGCTCCTTTATCCTCCATGAAAGCTTCCCACAGAATCGCTCTCAGCTGAGCTCTGAGCGTGCTGAAGTTTGCTCTTCTAAAATCTAAAACCTTTGTCTTAGTACTACCTTCAGCATGCTCAGCAGGATCCCAAACTCCACAATATTGTGATCACTGGAGCCAAAGCTATCGCTTTTCAAGATATTACAAAGCAGGTTTTCTTGGTTTGTGAGTAGCAAGTCCAGCAGCCCCTCATTGCTAGTTGGCACATCTAACATTTGTATGAGGTAGCAGTCGTCTACACATTCCAGGAACTTGATGGATGACATGTGAGCTGCTGTATTGTTCTTCCAGCAAATGTCTTTTCTGGAACTTCAGCTTGGGCAGGATGAAAATACATAGATGAAAAGGTAAAAAGAAGCATTAATGGAGATTTATGTGCTCCCCTGAACATAGCAAGTGTGATTAATGCCACCATATAGATATTTGTGCAAATATATATATACATCTATACATACAGAGACATTCATATTGTAAATTCTTCACTCTTGGTAATTAATAGCAGCCTGCACAAATAGTGTCACTGGATTCAGCAGGTTTATCAATGCAAGTAATTACTTACCGGTGGGAATAAGAGGATTCACATTCTAGCCCACGATGAAGTAAAGTACTGATAATATACAGAAGGAAGAAAATTACATTATTGGATAATTTGTCATTATAACCAACAATGCTTACCCTTCGTAATTTTTATATTAGTTAAAAATTGCTTTACTATTAATGAAAGGGCAGCTAATAGTTTTCATTATTGAAGTTTACAGGCTTCAGTCTTTAGTTTTCCAGCTATCGAGTGTGATAGAATCGTAGTTCATTGGGTCCAGAGTTCAATCAAAGCATTGCTTTCACTTAATCGGAAGCTGAAACCTGATGTGAATGTTGAAAATAAACATTAAGTTACTAACATTATATGGGAAAAATAGAATTATGTACATTACCTTTCAGTGCAATATACCTTAAACACAAAATTGGGATGAGCATGAGGAAGGTAGAAAGCTGTTGATTTGTTGTTGATTTGAGCAAACTATTAAACTACATCAGATGTGACTTCAAAGCAATAAATATTGAAAAGCTTTGCAGTCATATACAGTAATAGATACAGTAAATGGGTACTAAAGAAAATATTTATCTGCTTAATACTGTATAGGTAAGCAGATGTCCTTGAGTTGCTGCCAGGCTGTGCTGAAATGAATGCACTATTTCATAAAGATGAATTTTGCAAACAAGTAGGACTTGAGAGACCCAGGCCATTAAAAAACATTACTGTATCTTGACCGCTGGCAGTTTGTTACAATAGGGAACCATACTTTCACGGTTAAGAATTTCAAAGAGCTGTATGGACATTTTTCCTAAACATTGTGTAGATGCATGGACGCATAAAGAATTACGCAGTAAATTCTGTGGCTGAGAGATATAACTGGCATGTTACAAACTTGCGTACTTAGAAGTACTGTGCTGGTGGCATTGCTATTCTTGACATTCTAATTCTAATACTTTCAATTCTCTTGAGATGATAAACCCCAAACAACACAGTGCCATAAGCTAAAGGACAGAAGGAAGATGACTGGTTTTTAGTGACAACGTTCTGAAAGAACGGCAGAGACGTTACAAGGTTTGTCAGAGAGCATAAAAGCCTTTATGGAGCAAGTGAGTTAGGCTTCCTCTGTTGCTTCTTGACGGATCCAAACCTGATAATAAGCAGGCTGGTTTCGAACAACTGCTCAGTTTCTAGCTTTTAATAGTTAATGGGAGGTCAGACTATAAGCTGAGATCAATCCCAGAGTAATAAATTTTACATTATTATATTTGTCTTTCTTGAAATATAAACACTAGAGGACCTATTCTCAAATGGCTTCCGACCCATTTTTTTTTTCATAATTAATACAGGAAATTCAAAGAACGTGACTCCCTGTACAGCTTAGACAGAGGCAGATCTGTATTCATCAGCATGGATTAATTAGTCTGTTACCAGACCCGCAGTTAGTTCGAAGAGCTACAAAATGGACAGTTATAAAAAAAGGAAAGCTTTGCCATAAAGAACCATAAGCCACATGTTATCATGGATAACAGATAAGTTTTTTAACTTTGATGTTGATTCTACACAGTTTGATATTTACAGCTAGATTTACCCAGCCCTACTGACATTGACCTTGGCTTCAATGCGACAGCAGTATAGAGGAATGGCTCTTCATTGGTTTATTTGAAGGGCAGTATTTAGCAAAAACCCACGACAAAGATTCAGTCTGAATAAGAACAACAGTTTCTCATTGTTCAGATCTGGAGACTTGCTTCTGGGTCATTTTATTCAGTATGACTCCACAATCGCTTGGCAGGCTTTTTCTTTGTCTTCTATATTGGGTAAACACATCTGTTACTACCAAGAAAAGGAGAATTATGCACTCCCACTTAAATCTCCTGTATTATTCTAACAGTTTCATCTGTGACATTGAGGTGCAAGGAATTGTTTTTTCTTAGCCTTCTCATTTTTGTTGCTTATAAGAACCTCACTCGTGACCTGACACAATATTTTATGAAGTCAACAGAAACGCTGTCACTGTTTTTAATGAGCTTTGGATCAAGCCCTTAGTTTTTCATCAGCACAGAATAAATCCTTTCAATACAGACATTGATGTGATGTATACAGTATGGTGGTCCAGACTCTGTCACTTCTCAATTGGCTCAAGATTTGAAGTCAACACTAGCAGCAAAGAGAAGAACTTGAGGACCATCAAGAGTGATATTACCTGTCTCATGTATCTTTGTTTTGGGATGTACTAGAACTGGAGAGGCAATCATTATTACCAAATAGCATGCAGCAGATTATTTTGTATTTCAGAGCACCGCATGTGAAGAAAGCAAGGGCGGGAGAGCAGGAGATTAGTTTTTTGTCCCACACATTCCTAAACCAAACACCATTTGCCCATGTCCATTACTAAGCTTTTTTTAAGGCACAGCCCCTGTCTCCAGTGCTCTTGCACAACTCTTTAGAATAAGGATAAACCCTGATTTCACTTGGGAGTGTAAGTGAAACCTTAGATATCAGATCTGTTATTGTGTTTGTCTTTGCTAAAGAGAGTTGACAAGTTTTCCTAAAACACGTGCAGGTTGGTATTTTGCCATCAAGAGAAAAGCCAAGAGATCTATTTGAAGCACGGTGCAATCCTGCAAGTGTGTTGATATAAAATGAGCTTTACATTTTTTTTTAAGTGCTATGTGCAGTGCATAAAATAATACAAATTGGTAGTACTGGAAAAAAATAATTCCGTACGGGAAAAGTGATGTTAGAAATAAATATAGGATATCTTCTCAAAAAGACCAGGTGACCTTTTTGCTTTGAGACTGACACAAAGCAGCCTTGCTCAGCAGTAGAGTAAGATTTTGAAACATCTGGAAGTTGAAAGACTGGTGTAACTATACAGCCCGTCTTGTTTTCAGCTTTAAAAGTCTACATGTTCAAGGGATTTTAGATCTTTTTGTGTGCTCATAACATTTTTGGTCAATCTAGAAAGAAAGTAAGAAAATTACAATTATGCTGTTGTGCACTATGTCATTACGAGGACATGGGAACTATGCAGTGACAGTATTGGATGCAATAAACTGAATTACATTTAATAAAATTGAGAGCAGCCACGCAGTGAGCCAGCTTAGAACAGCTAGTAAAACTAGAGATCTGTATTTACAATGCAGTGCCATATCTCCCTGAGCTTTGACCTATCCGAATGGAAATGGACAGCTTGTAGTGATTTTACAAATGAAAGACCAAGTGCATGCACAATTTGCCGGCTATATGCTGTTGTTAGGGTACAAGTTTTAAATGGAAAATGTCCAGATATGCTGTTGTTTTAGTTCAGAGGAAATACTCTGGTGATGAAGTTAAGCACCGGAGCGCTAAGTGGTTTCAGATTACAACACTTGTTTAAAACAGATTATAGATTTTGTAAGTGCACACTGGAGATAACGTGCAAAGATTGCCACTCTTGTAAGTTATACACTGAGCATTATGCAAATAAGCCATTGCTTACTTAGATGGCAGACTGATATCTTTTTGTCCTGACATGACAAGTAAAGTATGTTTCTATTTGTTATCCCCATCTGTCACTAACTGATAAACCTCAGATCCACAAAAGTCTTATCTGACTGTATTTGTTAATGTCTTGCTTCGCTGGGCACGATGACGTATCATATAGTGCATATCATTTTCATTGTGTAAATAAGGGACTGCATCTTTTTGTCAGTCATGAGATAACTGGAATTACTTGATTTCTTTTCCACATAGGCTCAGTTTGGGAAAGCATTTAGTTCAACTCATCCCTGTTCTGTGCATCACGGAAACGTGTTCTTCAAGCATATTCTTAAGAACTTGCACGAATAGATATGCATTTCTGAATCAGAGCTATGATATTTTAAGTCGCTGCACATGCAATTATATTATATTCTGTGTTGATTGCACTATATAAAAAGCACTAATATTTTGCTTGCTACAAATTTTTTCAGAGATAAAGACCCCTTCAGGTTGAAATATAGTCTTATTTGGTTCTATGAATGGATTTGCTATATGAGAACATCTTGATTTTTGTAGAGCATATGATTTCCACATGGGTGTGTATTGGTGCAAGTGAGCTAATTACCTTTATTTCTGTTTTACAGCGGGAACAACATATATCTTTAGCAAAGGTGGTGGACAAATCACTTACACGTGGCCTCCTAATGATCGGCCAAGCACTCGTGCGGACAGACTGGCAATAGGGTTTAGTACTGTTCAAAAAGAAGCTGTGTTGGTACGAGTGGACAGTTCTACTGGGCTCGGAGATTATTTAGAGCTGCATATCGTAAGTATTATTAACAAACGCATGATATTTCTTCTCGTCTTGATTGTTCTTATGTTTGTGATTTATTTATTTATTTTATTTTAATGTAAACACAGCAGTTCGTTAATGAACATTTTAAGGTCAATAGTGAACTAAATGATAATGGCTTATAGCGTACAATCCTGTACAGGGTCTCAGACGTTCTCAGAATGCCTTTTACTTTAAACAGTGCTACTTTATATGGCTTTTCAATTAAAAATCATACCGTGATATCTGTACAGATGTAGCAGTTTAGTACAACCTAATTACATATAACAGGATCTAGCAATGTTAGAGGAAGGTACGTTAATCCTGGAAGATTTAATCTGGAATCTGCTGGTGGAATTGCAGTGTATCCGAATTGACTGTGCTTATTGTTAATACTAGAATTTATCCTCTGATTTCACCATTCCTTTGTGATGATAAATCTTAAGCAGAAAGCAAGATTGTCAAGCTAGGAAGTCTAAAAAAGTAATTTCAACTGCCTTAAAGCAAATAACTAGCAATTAAAATTGAAAGCATCTGGATTTTTATGGCAACATAAATAAATGATCAGTTGAGATAAACGTAACTAGGGCAGTATAAAATTTTGTTGTTTAGATTAGTCTCAGCTTTGTTAATGTATTAGTTTGATTTTGATTTAAGAATCTCTCTGCTTTCAGGAACAGAAGAGTTCCTTTTGAATGAAATTACTTATTGATCTATAACCAATTACACTTTTACCCTCAGAAAACATTCAGCACTGATCATTTTCAAAATTAGAAGGAATTATGGTATTCAGTCTTCCCAGGTTCCTTATTTCTTTAAAGGCACTCTTGTATTGTGGACTAAGGTTTTTTGTTTCTTTGTTTGTTTTTTAATTTACTGGCTTGAGTAAATAAACAAAGAAAGAAGGCCTTAAATAAAATTCAGAGGTTGTCTGTACCATTCTCTTCGATTGAAGTGCACGGACAAAACAGCTGGCTGGTATTGCACAATCTTAATTTAAAAATGTGAACAAAGCAACTTCTCCCAGGTGCCAGAAAAGCTAAGAGCCTACATTTTTCAAGGCAAGTATTGTGTTGCTGAAGAGAATTTAAAAATTTGCTTTCCAAAGCCGCGTCTAACATCAGGTGCCTAGTCATCATTTGCCCGTTTCTTTGCAATCTGAGATCAGATCCACCCACTGTCGTCACCGGTGTTACTTTCTTCTTATGGTGTTTTCTTTTTCATTAGCATATTGAGGAATGTTTTTCTTGTAGTTTTGCTATACCTGAAGTCCGCCAAAACCATAATGTTCGTGTACTCTTCTGTCTAGCCTTGATTTTTCCATTTTAAAGCAAACATTGTGTTCATTAATTATGAGTTGGAGATCAAAATTTATTGCCTGCTCATCAGCGTTTCGGGTTTTTGTTTTGTTTTGTTTTGTTTTTCAAATAGCTTTCTTATATCCATGTTGTAGGAACAGAGAGTAAAAATAAAAGAATAACTGAGAGTCTTCTGTGGTTATAAACACTATCAGCCTAATAAGGATGGGGAAAATCATAAAGCATACTTTACTGGTCTTCTGAAATGTCTGTGAAGCAGCAAAAGGCCTTGTATTGTCATACTCTTTGAGGTGATCGTGGCCTCCTATTGTCTTTGCAAGAGACTTTGAGAACCTCCCTGAAGCCCGCTCTGCTTCAGAGCAAAATCCGTGATAATTGTGCGATTTTATTGGAACGAAGTCTGACCTTCTGAGAGCTGCTTCTCTTTAGTTTCACTCTGGAGTGGAGACACTAAGGGATTGACCTGAAATCCTAAGACATCTGGCGAAGGATTTTTTTTAAGGGTCATCAATGTTAGATAAAACTTGGAAAACTGCTGGGATATAATTTCCTGGAATCTATTTCAAATAAGGTTAGTATTCAAAAGAAAGTTGAAAGGCAGTATTTTTCAAAAGCACTCATGGTATCAAAGAACATATATCTTATTAAAGTCAGTGGAGCTGTAGGCACTTCTGAGAATTTTACATGAGATCTATTTTAGCTCAGCAAGATATAGTGAAACATCATGGTTATAAAAATGAAGAAGAATATAGAAACAAAGAGGCTGATGTATATGTTATTTATTTGAAAAATAGTTTATTGGGTCAAAGTTTTTCAATATTGGCAGCTGCTGCATTAAACTAGCTGTAATAAAAGTGTTAGAAGTGTTATGTCCTTCAAAACTTCCTTCTTGCACCAACTAAGATGCCACTAAGAACATCTTACCTACCAAATAACCAGAAAGAAAGCTATGAATAGTGGAAGGAGGAAAAACTGGAAGGAGGGAAGAGTCTAATTCTGCATGTTCTTTTGCATGCACCCACTCACCTGTTTGTATAATGAATATGCATGAGCAATAAATGCCTCTGTACATTGAGATGCACTGTGCATGGATAACTTGCCTGTGTTCTATCAACTATAACATTCTAACGAGGGTATAGTTGTGATTTAATTATGATGGGATTCAGTTTTACAGTATGATAGAAACAGGTTCTTTTATTACTGAACTTCCATTTTACCCAGGAGGTCATTCATCACTCAGATCCTTCTTATTGACAAAATTTGGGACAGATGCGTAAGCATAGGTTTTAAGTGCATTTTCAGCAGAATGGTGGCAAAGAAAGTTCCACATGGAACTATTGCTTTGATTGAAAAAATTTCAAATCATAGTCCTCACTAGCAAGTTGGGGAGGGTGCTTGTTTGGGATGTTTCAGAACAGAGCTATGAGGTAGCTTGCTCTTAACCTTCTTCATTCTAGGAATGGAAGGGAAAATTACAAGTTTGATTATGGTACTTCAATGTGTGCTTGCCCTCTTTATTATTCTGTTTACTTAAAGACGTTGTAAACCTAATAATGAAATCAAGCTCATAACAAATTCTGATTTGGAAAATTGCTACTTGATCATCTGAATCACAGCTTTAGTGTTAGGTTAGGAACACATTTATTTAAAGTAATCATTTAACCTCCCCAAATAACCATTGTTAATATGAGAAACATTTCAAAAAATGTGTAATCTGCATTGCTACCAGATGCTTAACAGTTCCAGTGCAAATATTTTACATTCCAAGGTAGATTAATATAAAACCCCACCTGTACTGTAGCAGCCTAGGTATAAAGAAATGGTTGTGCGTATGATACGTATGCATCCCTGTGCTTCAAGAAAGGAATGTTAATATGACTTAGTCATCCAGAGATGCAACAATGAGTTTTCATAGCTATCACTTGACTTCTATTATGGAAGTGGTCTCCTGTGCAGTCTCTGCTGGGAGATCTAGTTCAAGAGGAAATAGATATGCCTGAAAGTCTACTGCCATTTCCTTCTCCTGTTGACAGATAAAAGAAGGACAGATAGCTCTGACAATTACTATACAATCCTTTTTTTCCCCCTCCTCTTGGCATCCCTCTTGTTATCCCTCTCCATGCTAAACGGAAAAAGGCAGCAGCTTATTCACGCCGTGTTCGGTTAATCACCACGTGCACTTCTGTGCTTCGCTTCTTCATTGACTTCTAAAGCCCCTAGGTAATTCTGACAGTGATTCCTGTTCCTATCTCTGCTCTTCTTCTCTTCCCACCCTCTTCTCCTAAGTCATTAGACAGACCAGGAGAGAGAGAGATATATGTCATTGTCTTTCACGAGCACTGTGCTGTTGCTGCCTCCAGTCTCCAGCTTTTGTATGGTGAGGAACAAAGTGAAGTTAGACAAAAGTATTGCCTCTAAGGGCTAAGAAACCCTGTTAAAATTGCTCTTTCTGGCAACGCTGGTAGCATAGGAAGCTGGTGTTCTCCCATGTGGCATGAGTAATATTTGCTCTACTAATGAAGATAAGAAGGATCAATTTCCATCAATAAACTTCAACCACTTTTAAAAATTAAGTATAAATTATGCCACATTTTTATCTTTCATTGTGAAAATGAAAGGCACTAAACTATAGCAAAATATAACATTTTGTGTGCCGGATGAAAAAAGTCAGCAGTTTCTGTGTCTTCCTTTTTTGTGTCATTTGTTTCAAGATAGAAATATTTAGGGAGTGTGAAAACAATGTGTTGTTTTTATGGTTACAGCTGATTTTGAAATTGAGAACAAGAAGTTTGTACAGGGGTTAAGGCCAGCAGACCATTTTAGGTCTTACAGCTTTGTTATTCCCGAAAAGACACCCAGCCTACAGGACAGGAGCTACTTAAGCTAAACTGGGCTCTCTTCTACTGACTCAAGCAGGGCGAGGAATTGCTAATTAAGCTCAGTGACAGATGTCATGGATCTGCTGAAGTAGGTGAAGTGGTGAAGATTGTTCTGATAACAAACATCCTAAGGTTTAAAATAAGGAACAAGACAGATGTGGCAGCATTTTGAATGTTGTCCTAACCCTCTTCTGAGGGAAGCTGGGGAAAAACACCCCGTAATTCCAGCAAAAGAAGAGTGACAATCCTACCTAGGATATTGTAAACATACAAAACCAAAAAGAAATTAAATTCAGATAGATTGTGGTAGATATTTTTTACTTCATTCTCTTTAATGTTATTAGGAAAAAAATATTATAGCGAAAAATGTAAACCAATAAGATTAATACTGTGATGGGAAAGCATGGAAAACTATTTTAAAAGATGTGGTAACATGTTACCTGAAAAAGTATGGTAAGATTAAGGACAGATAATATCAATATGTGCAATGTGTAACACAATTAACCTGTAATACTCTGAAGATGCAGCATGACTGGCATGATAGATTAATCAGTATTGCACTTAGATTTTCAAAATGTGTTTGTGAAGCCTTGAGAGTTAAAATTAATGACTGAGGTGGACAGTCATAGGAGAGGAAATATTGTATGTCTTACAGAAAATTGGTTTTTGGATCATGAATAAATTCAGTTTGTGCTCTTTCTCCCAACTATATATATACTACATCTATTAAAATATATATTGCGGGAAAGGCATTTTTCTTTGGAAACTTTTTCCATGAGGAAGACGTGGATAAAAATCAAGTGAAAGGTTTTGCGAGGTTTTGTCAGCTTTGTTTCAAAAATTCCCTTGCTTTAAAAGCAAGATATTGCTTGTCCATTTTTTCTGAGCTCTTTATTCACTTTTTGTATATGATCCACTACCTTTTTTATAAACTAGAGAAATATTTAGTATCTCTAAATGAAGTGTTGACTTTTGTGTAAAAAAAAAATTTCTATCAAGTAGTTTTGATTTTCAGCTTTAAGTTAATGGAAAGTTCTGCAAAAGTCTTCTCTCAACTTTTTTCCTACTCATTTTTTGGAACTTTCGACAAACTTAAAAGGACTATTATTTCCTGCTTCCCTCCCCCTGTCTCTTAGTTACATACGTGGTATTCTACATCAGGCTTTTGATAGCTGGCTGTTAGATTCTATTGTACATATACATAATATATGGATAATTTTAATTTAGGCCAGTATAATAACCTTTCCTCAAGCAAACAGAAATAGTAAAACTCGGGTGAGGATCAGACTTCTGTGTTTGAGTGTACCAGAGAAAAAATTGCAGAGTCTTAAGATAAATTAATTTGTTATTCTCTTTTGAATACTTCATATGTCTTGGGCTTAATGCCTAATGGAAAGTCAATTGAAAGATTCTTATTGACTTAGTTGTATTTGGATCAATGCCTAGAGAGTTGAATGTACTTTCAGTGAGATTGATGGTAAAAATACCTTTGATTTTAGTGGTTTGTATTGGAGCTAATTAATTTTCCCAGGAAGTGTTTAATAATCTTTAAAAAAATATTCCCAGGATAATGTTTCTTCTAATAATCATCTTTCAAATATGGAATTACTTATTATTATATGCATATCTGTGCAATGCAAAGATTTTGTAAGGCCAGTGGTGGCTTGTATATACATGAAACAGTAATGACTTTAAAACTGCATTATTCACGTTCAGGAAGGGCTAAAAAAAAACCCCAAACAACAAAAACAGAACTAGGTTTCAGAAATCTGATATATTAAAAGTGCTGAGCGTGCACATCAGTGGCTAAAGACAATGGAAACTGAATATAGTCAGCACCTCTGAAAATCAGGCCATCATCGTATCAGCTAAGTGGGCATCAGGGATCACTCTGGAGCCCAGGAAAGACTTTGGATCATTATGTTTATCAGGGTGGTGGTATTTAATATTCTGCTTGTGCCTTGAGGCACAAGAAAATGATTTAAGGCTGATGTTACCTAACCCAGAATTCTGTGGATAGTTGGTATTTCCTTATTATGCTTATAGCATGATATTTATTTGTGATTTTGTTTTCCTTATTAATATATGTGTATGGAAAAAGCTATAGGGAGTTTAACTGTTGCAGGCAGTGATTGTTCTTTTCTTTGGGGAACAAAAAAGTCAGGGACTTTAATCTGTGTTAATCTTTAAACTGAAGAAAAGTTACTATGAAAGAAGGATTTCCACACTTGCTTATAGGTCTGAATAATGAAAAGTAGTGCAGTCAAAAAAGAATCATGTTTGGGACTAGACACGCCGCTGAGAATGCAATTCAATGTACACAAACATTCAGTTAATTAGATTGGGAGCAATGAATTAATCTAGGGAATTTGTGCCAAATGCAGCAATCGTTTACCTCACTGATCAGGTTAAAGATCTAAGTTTGTAGGAAAGAAAATAAATAAATCACTGAAATGGTCAAGTCATGCCTTGGAAACATGCAATTAAGTTATTCTTTTGTATCAGCAGAGTTGTAGATTAAAGAATCTCTGAAAAGGGATTTTATGATATAATCTGTTCATTAATGCCTCATCTTGAATACTCTGCACAGTCTGTCATTGCACACTGAGTGACAGTGGTCTGTTCTTGTCATAAACAAGCCAAATTGCTGAGAGAAGGTTAAGGAAATGTGCTAATTCTGGCACAGAACTGACTGATACGTTACTGTATGAAAAATATGAATGGAATTTGGACAGTTGATATAATTAAACAGTTTGGCTATGACTGCCATCATGGAGCACTGCAAGAAGAAATTCTGATGTTAGCGTGGAAGGTCTGTTACACCAGCGTGGCAGGTCTGATCTCCCAGCTGTGATTTCCTGGTTCCCCAGCCTAGAAACGTGCTTGAGGGAAGGAACTCCTTTCATCTTCTTCCCCTGCCTTGGGATAAATAGGAGTTCTCACTTTTTTTCCTCTCTGCAGCTAATAACTCCTTTATACATCCTGCTCCTTTTGTGCTTTTGGGAGGACAAAAGCTTCCTTCCCAAAAAGCATGCTGGATGACGGGGTCACCACCTGCTAGCCTCTTGGTGAGAGAAAATTGCACAACCAGTAGGACCTAAGTTCTCAGCTAAAATACCATGTGTCAGTTGCAAAAGGCTTCAGCCCTCAACACTAATGAATCTGCTGAGGTCCTTTTTTCTAGCAAAGATGTAAAGCCTGCCTGAGCAGATATTTAAAACACTTCTGGTGGCCCCACGTATATTAGAATCATCTGATAGCAGTATGGAAAGAATTGCATGTGGCCGTGGCGTTATATGAAAAGATCTTGCAGACCAGGTTGTGGACTCTAAGATCCCTTCTGATCTCACATATCCCAAGATTACACTGTAAATTGAATCCATCCGTTGGCTGAACTGCTTAAGATTCAAAACCCTTTTCACTGAATTTGATGTTAAGTCTTCCTTTGACTTCTCTGTTGCAAACTGTACACAAATGGGACTGTTGATCCAGCATGAGGAGAGAACAAAACCATGGAACTTAATTTTGCTGGGGCCTTGTTGAACTTCAAAAAAATGCTGAAAAGATTAAGAATAGAAAGGGTCTGGGCTGAGTCATGTTATACTAATAACAAAAACTGTGCATTTTGAAGAACTGAAGTGGACCAATTTGGCGAGGCAAGCAAAAGAGCAAGCACATTTAATTAACATAAACTTGAAGAGGCTTGTGACCTCTTCATAAAGCAGCTCTTATTTTTCACATTATTACTTTTAAAGCAGCATACAGATTACATCCAGTCTTATTTTCAAGGATTTTTTGTTTCTCTTCCCTTTCCCTTGTTCCCTAAGTTGTTTTTCTGCTGTGTCCTCAAACACAAATTTATTTGCTGTGCATATTCTGCAGTCCCAGTGAATCCCAGTTGAAAGCAGGTGGCAACTTCCAGGGGTCTAGGTGATTGCATACCTTTTCTTTCCCACAGAATGAGGTATACCATATAGCTAAAGGAACAGAGGGGTCACTTCAGATGGTGACTGCATGGTGTACTCGCAGGGAAGACCTTTTTGATGAGGACCATTGGTTAGTTTTTTTGATTAAAGAACAAAAGCAGCAAGAACAAATCAAATAAGCATGTGGCCAAAATTAGGAGACATTTCCTTTTGTGGCTAGGTTTTTTACATATAAATACTAACTTTCTGGCTTCAGAAAGGAGGACAGAAGAATTAGTCTATAATGTAGAGATAAATAAATAGCCCATCTTTCCTCCATAGCAGCACCTTTCCTAGTTAACATTGTATTCTCCCATTGATGTTTTAGACCCATCCCAGTCTAATCAGATCCTTTCAATCCAAAATTTCCTGCACTGGTTACTAGCCAACATCCTTGCATATGAAGGTTACAGATATTTTAATAACTTGGCACCAACTCTTCCAGAACATTGCCATGTATAAAAAGAACTGATGAAAAATTTAGGAGACATTTTAGCAACCTTATTAAAATTTAAAGAATACTTGACTATTTGCAATAGTGGAACATTTGAGATGTTCACTGAAACCTGGCTGATCATCCAAAGGAAGAAGCACCAAATTGTAAGAAATTATTGTGATTATTTGGGGAATAAGAGCTGTGGCTGATTGAGGGTCACTTCCAAGAGCCAGCCACTTTTGTCCACCTATTGGGTACTTCCCTGCTTATTATACCTATTGTATATTTTATTAAGTATATACTGTTTGTTATATATAGTAATATAATAGTCAGCCCTGATAATATTTCCTAGCTTGTTGCTGCCTAGTTCTCATGTAATTTTAGAGAAGCACAAAAAGATTTGCACTCCATGCTCCCTACCAGGCACGCCTGAGGGTGTCTGGGCTCAAACCCAAGCAGGGCGCATGCCTACACGGTGTGTTAGAAGCCGTGACAGTGCAGGGTGTAGGCAGGTTGTAGGCAGTTTGGGCTGACAGCGTGGGGTTTGGAAAAACAAAAGGACAGATGTGAAGAATGGCATCACTTTCAGAGTATCCTAGACTATGCTTTTAGCTCCTGATGGCAGCTTGGTAAGAGAGAGTGACTCTCAGGTAGCTGTGACCCATGGAAAGGGGGCCAGGTTTGCACAGGACAGATCAAGGTTTGTTTCTTATGCGTATAAGCCAGAACCCAAGATCTGGCCCATTAACTCCCTGTCTTTTAAATTTATGAGCTCTAAGTGAGGATAAGGATATAGTGTGCACTGCAGCACAAAGTACCAGTGTAGTAGTCTTTCAGTGAATGTGCAGTATGAACAATATCATTTTTAATACCAGTCAAAAAGATTAGCCTGTTGATGCAGAACAAGGCTAGGGGAAAAGCGCTGCTAGTGGCCTGAACACATTCTGATCCTAACTCCAAACAATTCTCATCCCACCTCTTTCATTATTAATTTGTCTGAAGAAACTGCAGCGATGCGAGTAAGTGTGAGCAGGACGTACATCAGGCCAGAAAACTCCTGCTGGAAGGTGAAAGGTGCAGAGGCAATTTAACAGAGCCTGCTGCTTTGCTTCAGGCTTTTGTTTAAGTAAACATTGCTATTATAGTTAATAACTTTGTGTTAATAAGGAAAGCTTGTCTTAATACCGTTCTGGTTTTGGGAGATACTACCTTAAACTCATAATTAGTTAATTAGACCACTTATTTAACTCAGGTTTTGCTCTGTGATGCCTCAGTGTCATCACCAAACTGGAACTTGTTTTAATATTTAATGCTAGTTTGCTTTTTTTTTCTTCCAGGTTGTTTTATCGTCTTGAGCCTTTCTCACTTTTCACTTACAGCACTGCGTCAGTGAGGAGTAACTGTAGTAAAAACACTGAATTTAAGCTGGCATACCAGAACTGAACACACTGGGCCTGGTTCTTACTTTCATCCAATTTAGTTACTTAACTTTTACAATCTCTGACACTAACTCATAGCAGCAGGGTCATGCAGGACATATAGCCAGAACAGAGAATTTATCTGGATTTCCCAAAACCTCAGGTTACCAGTTATATGTTCATCTGCTTTTCAGTGATGTGCCTATGCTGTCTAATCCTTTTCTCTCTTACCTGAGCATGACACTCTTGACATCAGTGCATCTCCACTGCTGATGTATCCTTTCTCTCCCACAGGCATATAATACTTGCCTTTCCCATCAATCTCACAGTGATTCTTCCTGTTTGACAGTGAGCTGCTGCAGCTGTTCGGCCTCTTTTTGTTTTTTCACTTAGATCATGACGATCCTAAGAATTTCTGTAACAGTAAGAGACAGGATAAGGATTTAATGAACTCATATTGTCGATGTTCTGGTGGTTTATGCTTAATGTAACAATCCCACTAACAACAGGTGAGTTTTCCTGTTAAGTGTTCAGAGGGGCTTAAATATCAATCTGTTCGTGAAAGCCCATTTACACTGAAGCATTCTGAGACCCCAGAGGGTGGATTAGTTGAAGGAACTGACTCACGCGTTTCTTGGCTTTTGATAATTACCTAGCTTACATTGAATAAGGGATGCTGAGGAACAAAGGAAAGACACAAGCCCTTCACTTTTGCCAGTTCTGTGTGAAGCCTTCAGCGCATCAGCATGAAACGACTAACGCAGCTTTAACTTCTTGTGCGAGAATTTGTAGGTGATAATCTATGTACAGTCAAGGACCAAATGTAAGTCCAGATATTCCCTCAGGGAGCTGTAAATGATGCTTGTTGCTGCAGCATTATACATTCTCTGTGGTGTAGGAAAAGCCGCTCGTACAGGACTGGGAAGTTTTTCTCTGCATATTCTACTGTTGGGTCTTCCTCCGGGGCCTCTGGATTGAAGGATGGGGTTGAAGCATTACATCCTCAGCGGATCTTATCATGCTCCGTTTGTGTGCTGGAATCTCTTGTTATTTTCTGTCTAGCCCTCACCCTTGGTGCGACTTACTGCCTACGCACTGTATGCTATGGACTGCGTTCTTCTTATTCACTGTGAAACCCCATTAATGTCCTGAAGCCTTATTGTTCCCCATACGTTTGGGTTTTTTTCCTGACCCAGTGAATTGCAGGGAGCAACAGAGAGTTCCCGGAGCGAAAGTACCCAGCCTTTCCCTTGCATAGCAGATGGGGTTTTTAAGACTCGCTGTGGATTATGTAGCAGTGCCTTCTCATTTAGGGACAAGCACAAAGAGCATTATCATACATGCAACTACTTTACAGTAACTTCTACCAATTAAAATAAAAAGTGAAAAGATTATGCTATAGAGCCTTAATAACCACTCAGCATATTTGATAATGTCACTGCTGTCGGTATCATATTCACCACTATGTTTAATAGCTGAACAGATGCAGCTCACTAGAGCACCACATGGTATGCAGCAGCAGGGAGTCCCATTTGACAAGTTGGTTTTGTTTTATTTCCTTCCCAGAGAGCCTTCCCTGATATCCCAAGTTTCTGTAGTGTTTTGATTTGCTCTTCAGCAAACAGAAAAAGGCAAGGGGATTCTGGACTGCTTGTTTTCAAAGCAAGAGGGTTTTTGACTTTTTAACAGAAGCGCTATGAAATTCCTAATAAAGCTAATATAAGGCATGTTTTAATGTAAAATTGTCAGCTCTTGATCTGAAAAGAGTTCTTTATTAGCAGGTAGCATATATCTGCGTGCACAGGTTGCTTGTACTATGCTGGTTTTTGGAGGTGGCTTGTGGCTTCAGGGTTTGACGATTTTTTATTTCTATGTTTTTAATTGCAAGATTTTGTGTACATGTCTGCAAGTCACTTTGCACAGCGAGCAATAACTCTGGGCTATAATGGTGCCATGGGATGCTGCGGTTGTTTGGTGCTTCTAGATTTGCTCTCCGTGGAACAATTCATAGGAGCATTTTGTGAGACTTTCCAGTCTTCTAATTGTTTGTCTGGAAAAACACCTGAGTATAGACTCTGAGGCTAAAATAAGATGGCTATGCACTTAATATATTCTAAAAAATCCTGGTATACTACAGAGTAATAATGAGACTCTGGCTATAAGATTTGACTATTTGTTTCCAGGAAACATATAATGAAAATGGGAATGAGACTAAAAGTGCTGCAAGAATTATGTTATCTACCTCATATTACCTGGTTCATAAAGAAACACAGAAACTCCCTTGGTTATATTTCCTGTTCCTTATTAATGGGGTTATATAGTTAAAGCTAGGTGCTGCCAAGGGCTAAATACATGGCCAGTGTCTTCCCCAGAGCTTAAACCTTGTCACAGCGTGGTGCTCAGCTGATGTGCTCCTTTGGAAGATACTTAAGATTTCTGGGTTTCTATTCCTAATCTACTTTTTTTTTTAAAATATTTTACTGGCTATTTAAACTGACATTCTTAAGGCATTGATTTTCTTTTCTTCTTTCTTGCTTTTCGCTGCATATTCAAACTCAAAAAAACCCACCGGCAGGTCTCCTTGTCACAGCTGTAGTGTGGTACATGATGACACCAAGCTGTGCTAATGTGGGAGGAGGGGAGATAGGGGTTGCAAGCACCGTGGAGAACTGATTAAAATTCAAAATGAGCTTGATAAAGTGGAGAAATAGTCTGAAATCAGGAAGATGAATTTCCACAAAGGAAAAAGCAGAGTTCTGTACCTAAGATGGAAAAATCAAATGCATGGCTATAAAATGGGGAATAATTGTGGCCAAGAAGCAGTTCTACAGAAAAGGTTGGGAAGTTACAGCTGATTGCAATTTGCTGCAGACAGACAGGCATTGGTCTGGGATGTATTGACAACGTGTGGAGTGGCAGAGGAGGTGGAGAAGTTAATTGTTCACTCAGTGCTGCTGGGACCTTAGCTGAAGAAGGATGTCCAGTTTTAAGGGCTTGGCTTTGAAAAGGAGGTAAGCAAATTAGGCAGCTAGTAGAAGAATCAGCAGTATAGTTGAGTTTAATTAACGTATATCTCCTAAGAAGAAAATGAAGGAATGGGCTTGGTTTTGTTTATAAAAAAAAAAAAAAAACAACCAGGGTGTGACTGGCTGTGCAAACTGTCTTTTAATACATATAGGTTGTTATAAGCAGGATTGTGGTTAATTTGTTTCGCCTGTCTGTCAAGATAAGGTAAGAAAGAGTTGGTTGAATTTGCAGCAATGCTATCAGCTATTGGGAAAAAATTTCCAGCTATGTGTGATGGTTAGCAGTGAAGCAGGTTATGTAGGCACACCCTGTCACTTTATGCTTTCAAGATCAGGCTACATTCCTATTGGCAATGGGAATGCCATGGAGACTTCTGCTGTATGTTTTTGCTGAAGTTAGCCTAGGTATGTTTGCTGTTGCCAGTGAGCGATGGGTATAGCGAGGTCTTCTGAAACGGTACTCTCCCATTTATGCTGCAGTTTTTAACTGGAAGGCTTAGGTCCAGGAATGATTTAAGATGAATGCCTAGATGTAAGTACAGTGAGCTTCTCTGTTTGTGTTCCTAAAGATGCAGAAAAAGGAGAGAGAGTAAGCTGCTGCTAAGCATTTTTTTTTTCTTTTAATATCCATTGGTCTTAGAGCCATCAGCAAACTCAGCAGCACAATGTAGAAGCTGCTCTCCTTTTGCTCTATCAACATCCCCTCTTGTTTAACCCTCGCCAGCTGCTTTGCTGCTATATGCAAGAGAGAAATTTGAGTCCGTACGTCTGAGAATTGTTCTCGGGCCGAGCAAAGGCCTGTTGGTGTGTTCTTCACCAACTGTTGGCATGTGCCTCCTCTTCAGCGTGTGGGAAAGGTGGTGGTGATGTAACTAACTTTGCCTCCTCGCCCACCTCTCAAATGTTAGCAAGCGTTTGCTTTGGTTGCTGTGTGGGAGTAGTGAGGTAATTTGAACCAGCCTGGTGTAAATCCAAAATAACCCGAACGGGCTAAATAGATTACTGAGCAAAACTCATTTGATTATATTGCAATAATAATATGCAATTGGGGTGAATTTATGTTTCAGGTTTTTGAGCCATTTTCCCAGTTCATTGGCTGCGGATATAGCTGCATGGCTGTGTGAAATGTTTTTTAAGTTTTCTTGTCACAATAGTGCATGCAGATTATCTAAAAGATAATAATCGGTCACAAATCATGAAAGATAAACTTTGCTGTTTCATTTCTAAAAAAAGACTGGTTTCTTAACACTGGTGACTATTTGTGATGAGGCTTTCTAATGCTTTTAACAGAATATTGATTAAAAAATCTCCTTTAGCTATTAACAGTTGTCACAACTTAGGGCTCAATCATAAAAGCTCCGTACACTTTAAGCATATATGAGGTTTTCTCTTTTTGGCATTGTTCTTTGGGACTAAATCTTGAAATTCTCTACATGCCTTTGTCAGTAGACTGTATTCGGGGGTTTCCTCTGGAGCAAAGGCAAGGTATTGCCCAGAGTACCAGCCGTGCTGCCCCTGTAGGAGCTTGGTCTGGACTAAACCAGCTTGGGTTTTGGGTTATCATTTTGCAGATGGTGGTCTCTTTAGATGTGAATCAGTAACGTGGCTCGTTTTCTGCTGTCAGCTGTGTGCAGTTGAGAACGAGTACGCGTTTGCCTCTGTGCCAAGGAAGGTAAACCTCCCCCACTTGTGTCACCCCATCCTTTAATCCTACTTTCTATCCCCGCTTTCCCCAAGTTGTGCCATACACCTTCACCAGCTATCTTGCACTTCTGCAGTCACAAAGGTAGGTCATGGATTTGCTTCATTGCCCCAAAATATAGAAGTCATCCAGGCTGATAATGTCTGTTCTTTCATCAAGTTGGAAGAAAAACTATGAATAAAGTCGTTGCTGTGATTGTGTCAGGATTGTCACTTATCTGTCTTGTAATGGAGATGTTGTTCAGCATTTCTAATTATGATATTAATCTTCACTGTCCCCTGACACAGGTGTAATATCAGGAATACTAGTGCATGACAAATTTATTACTTTTGACCCTGAGAGGCACCAGTCACAAACACTTTTGGTTTGCTGGCAAACTTAATTGGTTCCCTATAGTCCGTCCTTTTCTCACTGAAAATATTTGAGAGATTCATGCTGCGTTTTTCCTATAATGTACAGTAACATTAAAAATTGAGACAGGGAAACAGTCTTGCATGAATCACGTTCTCCTGTGCATATGCTACTCATAAAGTGATTATCGGAAACATTGCTTGCATTGTTAGTAATTTTTGAAATTATAGACAGGATTGATTTCTGAATCTGAAATTTTCACATGTAAGCTTATACTTTAGAAACCTTACTGACTTGGAGTATTTTTTAAATTGTTTTTTAAGTGTTAGCTTGTAAGAGAGTTCCTAATCACAAGCAAATGACTGGCCTGTGGTGAGTTGCAAGGTGTAGAGAAAGCAAATTATGTTCATGGAAGCACTAATTCCCTCTTCAGGAGGTAGAACCTTCCCTCTGTCCTGTTCCGCCATGGTTCCCTATAGGCCTGACTGGTTGTGAGCGATGCTAAATTATGTCATCAAGGGAAAACCTGGTACTTATCCTTTTGGTCCTGTTGGGGAGGTGATAGCAGTGCTTTGACTCTTAAGGCTGATTTTTAGGAAGTTAGTGGACTCTTCTGCTACCACTTGGTTGGTTATTTTATAAACGTTCAAGGTGGGATGCTACTATTTGGTTTTTTTCCCTCCACTTTGTACCTATCTTAGGAAAAACTTCACAGCTTTTCAAACTTCTGTTATTTTGCTTTAATAGAGGTTAAAAGCACCAACCCTTACCCTTGTAGGTGCAAGTCAAGGGCCACCCATTTAATAACTGTCCACGTGTTTCTATTCACTGCCAGGAAATGAATGCAGAAAGAGAAAGATCAGTGATCTGATGTACGTGGTAGTGCTGTGTAAGTTAGAAAAATACAGTTTTCCTGTCTCATTTCTCAACGGAAACTGGAATATGGAAATTTTTTAGGATTGGGGTAGAATGTACAAGCGAAGGCAAAAGGACTCATTCCTCCGCACCACTAACCAATTGGTGCTGACTTCAGTGGGACTGGGAGAAACCTGGGTTGAAATCCTTTCCCCACCTACTTCAGACTGGGACCTGATCCAGACTCCCACGCTGTAGCTTGAGGACTTTAAATGTCAACTTTTGACTCACCTTGGTGAGTGAATCTTTGTTTCGTTCTGTGTTGTATAATTTTTATTTTTGTTGCTGCACATCAGGAAGGAGATAGTTTTCAAAACTTTGTTTCTTTTTTATTTAATGTTTGTGAAAGAAATTGCTTTCTAGCCAGTCTTAGTGAAAACACTTCTTCCATATATTGATGACAAAATGGTCCTACTTATTTTATGATTGCTGTTGCTTGTTGTTCTGAATTCAGGATCCATACAGCAACGACTTCTTCCCGGAAGTTGGCTCAAACATTTTTCAGTCAAAATTCAGGATGGAGATTTACTTTATATCTTTTTAAAACAAATGAAAAGAATTCCTAACGGTTGATTCTAGAATTGCTTAGAAGTGCAAGAGGCAAAGAACTTGGCGAGCACTGCAGCAGTTGCACAACATCAGGGACGTATTAAAAGAAAAATGTCACTGTGCACCAGCTCTTAACATGAAACATGGCATATTCGCGCTTCCTGGAACCCACTGTACATTTCCAAAGGCCAAAACCCTTTTCTACATCCCTTAATACCACTGAATTTATTACATCTCCTTAGCACAATTGAATATGTCTGGAGATGTGGACGAGGGACATGATGATAAAGCACTGTAGTGATAGAAAAGACAGAGCAATTAGGTGAAATATTCTCTTGCATGTGGTAGTGGGTATTTCCCTTGCTGTAAAAGAGGTTTATGCATTTTTTATTATCAATTCTAGCCACCTGAGAGATTTTAAATCTCGATTCTGTATCATATTTGCTTGATTTATTAACACCCCCAGGAAAACAAAGGCAACATAATGATTCTCTGTATCAATCATTTGTTATAAAACTTCCAAAAGACTTAGTAATTCCAACCAAAAATTAATGCATTAGAAGCATTACTATATACGTGAAAGATTTTTTTTTTTTAAAAAGGCTTTTTAATGGTTTAAGAATAAATAACCTTTTAAAAGCCAGCTGCAACTCACCATTTTATTTCCTGCTCCTGCTGTATTTTAAGGCTTTAAAATTAGATAGAGCTAAGTTGTTTGGTTTGGTTTCTATTGACTGTCATGCAATTAAAAGGATATTTCTGATGGCATAAGTGTAAATGGAGAAAACTTGCATCACTGTTCAAGCAGAACACTTTGGTCACTTTTTCTTTTCCTCACATCCTCTGAGTAATAGAAAACAAATAAGTGTGGGTTGCAACTAGAGAGTCCTTTAATGGCTGGTATTAAATCTGATAGATTTTTGACAATTCAAAACATTCTTTTGATGAAGACTGTGTCAATGAATTTGCTTCATTACATTTTTCCTAATTTCCAAGATATTTCTAGTGCGGCATGTACTTAATGCATAATAGAAACCTACTATTCAGGGCTTTCATGCCTGTGCATTTTGAGCTTTTAGGAAATGTAAACATTTCTATTCCTGCAGCCCTCCCACGTAACACTTTTTTGTTGCATGATAACAAAAAAAAAAAAGTTCTAGCATTAGAGGTAGGTAATTCAGAGGATCACCTGGCCAACATGCAGCTCCTTAATTTTAGTTGCTAATCTTAGTGTTAAATGAAAATAGGAAGCCAAAGAAGTTTCTTCAGTGTTGCATCACTGCCTGTTCCCTTTTTTTGAATGAAAATTTTAAATCTTAAAGCCATTTATTTCTCTTTGATTATGAAATTAGGCTTTTTAAATAATGACAGAAATGCAACCACAAGAAATCATATACAAATAATAGACCTAGACAGGATAAGTTGTTTAATGCCTTTTTTCCTTTTTTTTTCTTCATAAGAAGATTATGTATTTGTTCTACTTTCTGTTGTTGTTCCAGAACAGTACAGTAGAAGCTAATTCCAATTTCAAATGTTAATGAAAATAAATTGACATGAGCTAAGTTTTCTAAAAAGCAGGTATTTAAGGTTTTTTATGTTGGCATAAAATTAGCAGATTCATTTTGTGTCCTTCTGATATTGGTGCCTCTTGGTTGTGTTTTCAACCTTTTCTGCAAGGTCATGAACGCTAGGCACTTACTTAGTAGTAGTAGTAGTATTTTAAGGAATGCAGTGTAAGTTGCATCTTCTGATAGTGGAAATAAAATTGTTTTTGCAAGACTGTAGGAAGGGGAATCAGCAGTGAAAATATGCCTAGCCACCATCTAGGTAACACATGTGGCAGGAAAGTGTGGTTCACTGGAGAAGTGCCGTTCTGAATCGAGGTTTCTAACCCCCGTATGACTTTAAAGATTGTCCATTTAAAACCAAAACAAAACAAAAAAAACCCAAACCAAAACCAAACAAAGTGGAGGGGGCAAGGGTATAGAGCTTCAAGTTTAATTGCAGCATTTCTTTGAATATACAAATCCAGAGCCTTAGCTGGGATCCCCTTTTAAACAAAGCCTGTTTAGGTACGTGCATGAATGCTTCAGTTGTGCAGTAAGAGCCAAATGGATGTACTGCTTTTAAGATCTGCCCTGTGATTCCCATTGAAAAGCATAAATGAATTTTTAATTCACACCTGTGGCTTCTGCACAAAAAAATATCCTGAGGAAAAGGTGTCAGACTTGATTGCTAGAAAATGTTATAACTGCATTATGTATCAAAATTATTATATTGGGTGACAATTTCTATTATTTTCACAAGGTCCATTCAGTTTAATTATAATTTACCACTCAAGTATAGCATTCTCTTCATGTTAATCTTCAAATTATTCTTGCTTTTGCTTTAATAGCTATTTATGAGTCATAGAAAGTACACCTAATTAATACCTCTGCACATTGCTACAATTAAACATTAATCAGATTTGATTTTTAGAGTAATGGGCTACCAGTCTTCTAATCTTCTAAGTTACGACCTGATAAAAATTTCATTACCCTAGTTATAAAGTTCTCAATGGGGAAGGAATTTCCATTTAGTGCATTCAATACTTAGTGGTGTCTTCTATATAAATTTTACACTCCTTCTACATCTTTATAGATAAATTGGCTAGAAAATCAGAAGTAGTGACACAAAGTAAACTGACCTTTTAGAGATAAGTTTTTTCAAAAAATGTTCACCATGAGCTTCTCAGAAGGACCTAACTGAAGCAATGGATGATGTCTTTTATTAGCATGGGATGACAGTGTTTAGTCAGTGTATTTCCGTCTTCCCTTTCAGATTAGAAGAGAAAGTCAGTAGATGTGAGCATGAAAAACTGCATGAACTTTCAAAACCCACCTTAAGAGTGAGTTTCACGCAGTTGGTATAAGCAGTTGAGCCTGGTGGGCTTGGCCTGTCTCTTTTTTGTTTGTTATGTTTTGTGGGTTTGGTTTTTTGTTTCGTGGTTTTGGGGGTTTTGTGTGTGTGTATGAACTGTTGGTTGGAAAGACAAAAAAAAAAAACCAAACCCCCCAAAAAACCCCACAAAAACCAAAACACCACAACCAAAAGTCCCGACGTTGGATTCCAGCATGTCGGAATGGACAAATGACTGACCTGTTCATCAGTGATTGCTGTCGAGCAGCTCATTGTCAGCAGCATAGAGGCATCCTGGGGCTGTGTGCTCCTCTGCTCTTAGTCTCTGCTCCTGCCTGCCACCACCGATTCCTAGACTTGGAGAAAGGCTGTTGGTAAGTCAAGAGATAGATGACAAGAAGTGGACAGGTGGAGAATTAACTTTATCGCGTCCCTGAAACTTATCTCTGACTCTATTAACTTGCTTTCAATGGTGAAAAATCCTTTTCAAATCCTTGGAAGTTCAGAGCAACAAGATGGAATGAGCTCTGTGTCATAGGTTAGCTCTCCCAGATCATCTGCAGCTTAGAGGTATTTCTTACGGTTTTTTCCTCAGAGAGCTAAACCCCTTCTCTTCATTCAATAAAAAAGGCAAAAGATAACTTGATCTAGGCAAGGGCACAGCAAAGACAGCAGATAACCTGTTAGAACAGCTTTTGGTGGTACTGGAGAGATTCCAACTTTTATTCTGATTCTGAACAGGTTTAATTAACCCCGTGTTTCCTACTCAAGCTTATTGCTTTGCCAGAACTAATTTGTTTAATGCTCTGGTGTTTCTACCCCATGCAGCAATAGAATTTGTTTTATTGAAGGCATTTTCTTACAAAACCTGAAGCCTTAGACTATTCAACCAGTTGTATCTATAAATCATCTTATCAAAATATTAGGACCAGTACTACTGGGGGGAAAAATGAGTTATGGAGCTGTCCTTTCCCTAAATTGAAAATGTGTCTTGGGTCATAACAAACACAAACATAAGCGGCAGCCTGTTTAAAGGATGGATCATATTTTGTCCCTGTTGTGCTTATGCAGAAAGGATGAAGTTTCTTGGTCCCCTTGTGGATGATGTTGAGTCAGAAGGAATTGGTAAGGTTTAGTGTGAGGTGCGAAGGGAGGGTTTGAGAGCCCTGCAGGGTTCTGTGGGACTTGGAGAGGTATAAATGAGCACTCATGAAGTGGTGGATCCTAAGCTGCTGCACACGAATGCCCTTGCTTCTCCACCCCGGCAGAGGAAAGGCTCCTTCGAGTGTCTTCTGCTTGTGAGCCGCGCAGCGTGGTTCTGCTCCATCTCTTGCGGGGAGCGGTGGTGCGTGTGTTCACCAGGGTGAAACGCGTCGCGGGCTCGGGTGTGCTGCGTTTGGGAAGAGACGGCTCATCCACAGAGAGCTGCCCCCCTTGGCTGGTCTGATCTTTGGGAGTGTTGCTGTAAACACCGCACGGGCTGTGGACCGAAGAAATACTCAAACATATAATCTTGAAACGTGCCCTTAAGCTGTATGATGTCCTTCAAGTGTATGGGGAGGATGCTGACTGTGAGTTATGCTGTTGTCCAGAACACATAATGTAGTGTAAGAAAAGAAAATATCCTTATTGCTGTGTTCTATTATAATCGAAAGTTGTCTGTTGCCATTTGCTTTGTTTCCCCCCTCCCCACCCCCCTTAAATTTTAAGTACAGGGGACTTATCTTTTTAAGAGGTAGCTAACAATAGTTCCCTTCTGCTACATTTCTATAGTAATATTCATGGTTATTTACTTATTTTTGTAAAGGTTCAGTCTCTCTCGCTATTATTTTATCCTTCGGGTACTATATCCTCGTGATTATATCCCTGCTGTGTTTGTGATCAAACCTCTGCTAAGCCCTATTCGTGAAGGCTTGGGTTTTGTTTTTTTTTTCCCCCCAAGACTTTAATGAAGACTAAATATCTGGTACATTGGTGAGATCACTGCAAAGTCAATCATAAAGAGGAGTAAGAATGTTTTTAAGAGGAAGAAAATGGATTCATTTTATATTTTGAAGGCTATTTGGAATAAGGGAGTAAAATACCATTCAGAAATTAAAAAATTAATGAAAAAATCCAAATTAGTCATTTGGCCTATACCATCAAAGAAAGAGCTCTGAGATAACTTCCCTACAGATCCCCAGAACTCCTTTTTCTAGTCTTGACATCTACTAGTTATTTCAAATAGCCGTGGGCACAGGGTAGGGCTTTCAAGAAGTAAAAATTTAATGTTACACAGCCCTTGTCTGTACCATATTTGCTAATACAAACTCATGCACTGTTCAGAGGCATCACTGGTAGGTAAAAGGAGACTTGCTTTTTGGAAAGGGCAGAGTACGTGCCCTGGCATGGAGACTTCAGCACTCTGATCTTGAATTCTTTCATGTGTTTTCTTAAAAAAAACCAAACATTCAGCATCTGATATGAACCCCAACAGAAAACAAGAACTGGCAACTTCATTTTTTCAATGGACGTTTCTTTCCAGTAGTTCCTAAATTGAAAATGTTGGGATGCTTTTTTTTCTCAATATATAGTTTATTCACCCAACCAGCATTAGCAGCCTAAAGTGAAATTGTTTGTTTTTAGTTCAGCCAAGCTGCTACCAAAAGATATATATATCAAACATCCTTGTAAAAACAAATAAATAAATAGACAAGGTCAAATTCCCTTCTGTGTGTGAGCTATCTGGAGGACCCAGGAAACCTTATTGCTCTGTTATTTAAAAAAAAAAAAAAAAAAAAAAAATAGGTCCACTTGCCAAGTTTTGTTAGACTTTTGAACAGTTCCATGAAAATTTTGGGCAGTGTTTTAATGGTCAAGAATTACATGCTTGCATTCTGGATTTACTGGAAATGCTGGTGATCTTTAAAAGTACTTTTTAAAAGGCACTTTTCTGCAAGTTTTACTCTCATTAACACTAAACCCAAATTTTATTACTGCTAGGAAAAAAATTACATGGTTTTTACTAGGGAGGGATTTTTGTCTGTTACTGCTGTTGTGTGATTTTTAAGGCAACTGCTCAAATGGGGTCATAAATAGGAAACTGATGTTATTCTTACACTCATACACATGATTTTCCTCAATGATCTGCCCTATGCTAAGATTTGTTCTTGCAAAATAAGTGCTTAGCTCTGCTTCTGAGTTTTGAGAGGTCACACTGACTTCACTTGGGCGATGTCTAAACCTAAGACTGTTTTTGTTTGGTTTTTTTTTTTCCAGGGTGTGGGGTTTTCTTTTTTCAGGATCAAAGCTTGAACTACTGTACCTCCCATTTACGTGTGCGTGTGTGTTTGTATGTAGTACATTGCAGTGTTACATGGACTCATAAATCTTTCTGGGCTGTTACCCTTGTATGTAAGAAACTAATGCACAGGAGGAATTTTTTTGTCCATCAGATGTTAATGCAAAGTATGACAGAAGAGTTATCGTTTTGCTTGGTTTATAGCTTGATTTATAAGACAAACCCCAAGCAGAAATGCTAACCTCTCCAGATAAAGTCAGTAATGTCACAGTTTTATTATTCATTGAAATGTCTCTAGGGCAGCAACCTCTTTTTTTATTACTTTAAATTAATTTCTGGAACTAAGCGTATGCTTGTGTGTTTGTCTCTCAGTTCTGAGCCTTGGGCAAGATGTAGGGCTGGGCAGAAGATGACCAGTACAATGCATCTTGATAACCATGACAGTTCTCTCTTGGCCAAGATAAAATACGGTTCTACCTCGATAGTAAATGAAAAAGATGAAACAGTGTAATGTTTGCTTATGCCTATAGCAGTAAGGTTTGTTTTTTTTTTTTCCTGTTATTTTCTAGTTGAGGAGGGCGATACCTTGTCCAGAAATGGCCTTTTGTTATTGTGGTAGTTTGAAAGGCACATTATGGCTGTTGGAAGCTTTTGATTTTCGAGGAAAAGAGTTTGATTTCCAAAGAAAACAGGCTTCTGTAATCATCCTGTCCATCAGTCGATCAATCCTATTTTCCTCCAACAGCATTTGAACCTTGTTTTAGACAAATTTCGTAGAAGCCTTTGTTATCAAAGGTACTAAATTCTTGCTTTTTTTTTTTTTTTTCTTTTTCTTTTCCCCTTTCCTTTTCTTTTGGTGAAAATCAGCAGCTCAGTAACGGAGGGAGACCTGTTAATCTCCCACTGGGAGAAAGGTAAAGAAAACTCAGATATTATCCGTTCTGTTTGGCAGTAGCTGAATGGTCAAGCGGTGTCTGAACATTTTTGGCTAGCTGGCCAGCTTGTGTGTAACTTCAGCCTAGGGAAGACATTTGCTGTCTTTTATTGACATGGCAGGACATAAGAAGATAGTAGGAGAAATAGGAAAACTAAATGTTTTGAGAGGCTGTGGGGGTCTTGAGAGGGGGCTGTTGACATGGGAGGGAGAGAAGAACATCAGTGACGAATCAGTAATAAAATGGCATGGTAAATTACGCTTACAGAGCAGTTTGAAGATTCCCATGAAATAGAAATGGTAAGCCAAGAGCAACTCTTCTTGTTTTCTTTTTTAGCTTGGCAAATTTTTCATTTTTGGACACCAAATATTCCTGTGATAAAGCAGCACACTAATAAGCCGAAATCCTACAGCGCATTTTGCATTTAAGTATTATTTTATTTTGGTTTTGTGAAAATTAGCAAGACTTGTAAGCCAGATTTTTTTTTTTACCCGAATTCAGCTGCATAAAACAGTTCTAACCCAGCAGCTATGCTGCATCTTTCCTACTTTCCTTTGGGGACCACACCTAGCCCAGCTTGCACCAAGCTACCAGGTAATATTGAAAATGGGATTACAAATGGACCAAGACAGCTATCACTGTAATATGTACTAACCAAAAAACAAAACAACAAAAAAAACCCTGGTGAAATCTAAAGCCAGGTTTCCAAAGTTTGTGGTATTGAGCTTAGCACTAAGTGTTGTTCAAAAGAATGGTTAATATCAGTTTATTTTACCAGGAGAAAAGAATCACATCAGCCTCAGGTCGTTGCAGGGGTGAATAAAAGTCTCTGTCACTTCTTGAATTTTCAAAACAACAGATACGATTGAGATATATGAAGCTGAAAAGAAAGTAGTTTCAAATAGGTTAAAATAGCTTTTAAAATTCAGTGGGTTTTATAGCTTGTCCTCAATTCTTAAGTACTTTGAATTATATCCACCTGTGATTGTAATAGCTTGAGTGAAGGTAAAAGTATACAGTACTACAAGTAGTGCTCAAATGCAAAATTTACACTATTCTCCCCGCTTTGCTGGGTCAAGACTATGTAAGCTGCAGGAATATTAATATATTGGAAGGCTGTATTGTACAGCAGGGGGGGAAATTAATGAGGCAGATTCAGTATGATTTTGAGCAACTGACAAAACTGGTTTTTAACTGCAGAAAGAGTATAAGTTATGTATGAAGTCCTTCCAGCTAAAAATAATAGTTCATACAGCTTCCCAGTGTGGGGGTCCAGTGAAAGTATTGCTGTGATGTACATTAGTAGACTCTTAGGTATTAGCAGAAAAGCTTCTAGAATGCATTGTTTATTGTTGCCTGTTTCTGTTGCTAAACCAAAATATTTATGGCAATATGTAATGAGCGGGTTATCATTCATAAAATATGTGGTCATAAAAATGAGAAATAGTGGGATTATTAGCGGCGTTCAGCAGTAGAGAGGCTGTCTCTTCATGGTTTCCTCTTTCTCTAGTCATTATCACTGCAGCTGTGAATGATAGTATTATATTTCAGTGGATTCACTAGAAGAATTTGTCCAGATAAAAAATAATAATTAAAAAAAAAAAAAAGGAAATAAAATGGTGGTTTTTTTTTTTATCCTGCCCTAGTAATTATGATTATAATTCTGACCGAGACATGCAGAATTTACTTTGGAATTGTTATTCTAACACATAATAGCTATGGTAATATATTGAAGAGAAATTGATACTCGCATAAACTGATTTTGTAACCATTAATTTTGTAGAACCAAATTCCTATTATATGTAGGCATAAGCAAACATTACATACGAGCACACTTACTGAAGTCGGCTCATATTGCCAGTGGACTATTTGCATAAGTAAGCATTTTGAGTCAACTGTTGATGAAATGGGCACACTTGGTCAAGTAAAAGTGCATGACACACCATTCTCACTGTTATTTTATTTGTGTCTTGGTTATTATTGAGTTTGAAATCTGTTTCTGTTAGGATCTTTAGACATTATCATCAACTCCTAAACAATTTGTGTTTCCCCACAATCATTATTTGGAAAAAAAAACAACCCACACCCCAACACTAAAACCAAAATAAATAAACAAACAAAACCCAGTAGACAGCAACTGCAAACTAAAAGTGCTTTCATGTAGAGGAATGATTCGTTCATTAGTAATTCTAATTAATATTAGTTGTAAAAAGACAAAGACTCTAATTGTGTTTTATGAAAAGGTTACAAAGGTACAAAATGAAGCTAAACATAGACATAAGGCATATATTTTTCAGAAAGCCTCTTGAGTGGCCAAAGAGGTTATATTCTCATTTCCAAAGTCTCCTGTGGAGATTTTCAGGGCTGCAAAGGCTAGAGAGTTGTCAGATGTTCATTGACTTTCAATGAGTTGGTTTTATTTATTGGTCCTTGAAAAATTTTGCTTTTATTATTCTAGAAGCTGTTGATATTGAAGAGATTTATGATCATGAGAGCCCTAGTCGCTCTTTCTAAATAACTTTTCTGAATTATATGAATTGGAACAATAGCCTATGCCTGCATGTAATGAATAACAAGATAGTATTAACAAAAATTAGAGAGCATAACATATGTAAACTAATAGCAGTGTACAGCTTTTAAAGTCTATGAATAAATCTAGTACCAGTTATTGTAGACTACTGTATGATCAGCCCAGGTTAGCTGACTTTTGTGGGCATTACGGCAGAAGTGCTTTGTGGACAAACATTTGAAGGCCATATGAAATGTTTTAGGAAGTGCTACATGCTCAGTGAACAATTAGGAGAAACAGCGGATGTTTTTTAGGGAAAATGAAGAAGAGGAGACTCATGCTTGGTTTCCTTGTGGAGTACAGTGATATGGCTGATGGGAGAGACTTGGGTCCATAGAAGGAGGGAATAAGTTCTAGTGAAGGCAGAAGTAGGTAATGATCTGGCCAGAGTTCATGTCTTACTGGTTAAGTGATTAATAAATACATCTGGCTTTGTCCATCTCTATCTGTATTGAGTGTTATTTTCAGTGGAATTGAGCTATACTATTTACGTACGGTTTTGAAAACTTTAGTGTTCCTGATGCTTTGGAGCTGGGTTGAAACACGTGAAGTACACTGCTGTACTTCAAACTTACCTGAATCAGTCACTGGGAAACTTAAAGCTGATATTTTAAGGTATGCAGCCTGTGTATATCAGATTATTTTACATATATTTATTTTCAAGCTGTGTGCTTTCTTATTTGGCTTAAAGTTGAAATCAAAGCATAAATGGCCAACAAACTGTTCTAAAATAGCTTGGTTTGGCAAACAACTCATTGTAGCTTCCCTTCCTTTGATAAAATGCAGGTGCTTTTGTATGTGTTGCATTTCTAATGGTTTTTGGTAAGCCAGGCAGAAGGAAGGGTGCTGAAATGCAAGTTGTTTTAGAAATTCCTCACTAGGGTTTCTGTGCTGACTTGTTGAAGCCAAAATTTATCTTGGGGAATTTACAGGTTTTGTCAACACCTGCAGTGATGGTTGCTCACGTAGAGGGTGCTGTTTCTGGTTGGCGCTAGTGATGGAGCGGACGCTTGTCCCGTTGAACAGCTAATAGACTCAGAATTAGGCAATCACCCAGCAAACAGCAGACAAAGGCTCGATTTTTTCCTTCCATCTTATTCTAACTTCTCCCACATTCCTCATAGACATTCTCATTGTCAGACTAATGACATTTCTGGCTGCTTTCAAAGTTTTGACTATTTTATCTAATTAATCAACTTTTAACTTGAGCAGGATCTGAAAGTTTCTTTCCTGAACATGGATATTTCTTCTCCGGCTTTCTCTGCACCCGCTAATTCATGCTTTTGTTCCTACTTATCTGACAGCTTTAAAAACTGAGCTATTTCTGTAATCTAGGAAGTTAAATGTTTTATCGCCATTCTAAATTTGTATGGATAAGCATTTGACATGGAGATTTATGATGGCAGTGCTAAGAGACTTCTAACTATTAACACGCAAAGGGCTGACACTTGGACACTGAAAATATCTTTGTTATCAGTGTTGCTCTTCCAGTGGTGTGGGTTTTGGGGGAGGAAAGGTGTGTGTGCGTGCACATCTGTAAGCTAATAAGGGGTTAGTTAGGTGCAGAGCAGCTGTGGTAACAGCATGTCTCTTTATTTATTGATGAGAAACCTCAGGAGGAAATGGTGTGGAATAGAAAATCAGCTCAGCTGAAGTCAGTGTCAGATTGCAGGAGATAGCACGTTTTGTGATATACGTGGTGGCGAGACCCAACAGGGTCTGACTCGCCTCTGCCTCTGCAAGGTCACCGGCTCTGACAGATTTAGTGTGAATTCCCTGATTCCCCGACACGTGGCCTTGTCCAAATTTAAGTTGTAGTGGCAGTTTTGATTTAGATTGCAGATTTACACTCCTCATCGAGTGCAAACTGGTGGGGATTTGGCCGGAGTGGAGCTGTGTTCAGTCTTGGTGTGTAGTCCCTGTTTGATGTATGGTCTACATCTTCATTAGCAAGTAATGCAGCTCAGGAATGGCAGATTTGTAGAGAGGAATGGTTGGTGCAGGGGACTAAACCAACACTACACCTATTTCAGCAGATTTTTCTTCAGGCTGGCATTAATCTGGTTCAGTAAACTGAATGTCCATTGGTGACACTCCCGGAGTCCAGTTTAGCTTTGTCCCAAAGATACCTACTTTATGAACACTTAGACGCGATGCTTTGGTTTGCATCTCGGGGAAGGTGGGAACAAAAGGGAGGTTTGCTTCAGCAGTGGAGCCCTGATGTGATGTAAGGCAGTACCCAACCCCATCCCCTCCAGAGGCTTGGTGAGTCCTGGTGGCCGCTTAGCTGTCAGCCACCTCTAGTAAGGTGGATATCCCTCTCTGGACAGGCAGGGCACTTTTTTTTCCAGAAATGACATCCTACGGTTTTCTAGGGCAGAAACTAATTTCTATAATGAGTAACCCAAAGAAACAGAGGATTAAGGCCTTTCCTGATTCTGGTGGATGGATGGAGGAAAAAAATTTCCTTTATTAGCACAACTATTGACTTCAGCAGAGAATTCAGCTCTATTTTATGATTAATATCACTTTTACTAAAGCAAGTGTGAATTTCCAAAACGCTTGTATCGGCGTAAGAAAAATGATGTTGTGTAATTGTTTTTTATGACCAGTGGCAGCTTGCTTGCTGACATATTTTGCATTAAGATTTTTGACAGGTGGTCAAAATGAGGCTATAGTTAACATATGTCTTGTTATATTTTGCAGGTACTGTGGTAATATGTGTGTGTGTGTTAAACTCCTACAAAGATCAAGTGACATTAATGCTTCACAAGTTTCAGATACTGGATTCAATTCAAACTCTTATTCGGGCAAAAATTATTCCTACAGGCACAGAAGACCAGTGGTAGTTCTTACACTTTCTACTGGAGACAAAATTGCAGAATTTTCTAGAATTTGCAGTTATATTTGAAGACTTTGGGACAGCACAGAGAGAATGCATAAGGAGTCTAATAAGCCTTTTTCTGAATATGACATCATTGTTGATAGCAAATGTGAAAGGATGTTCTAAAAATGAAAATTAACTGTAACAAACAGTTAGAAGAGCTACAATAATTGAAATGTACTAATGAAGCTCTGTATTTTGTTCATATTACGAACAGTCAAGAATCATGCATAATTCAAGAATGCAATCGCTAACAGTAGGTTCACATAAGATCATTTAAATTTGTTTCTCTGGACATGAGAAATTGATCTTTGAAGTGATCCCTGATGAGGTTCTGCTTGGTCCTGTCAGCATCTTGGGAGGAAAGTGTTCTATTTTCCCTCTTGCATCAGTGAATATTTATGGGATGTAAAATAGGAATAACTTTAATTATGTATGGAGAGGGAAATATATGCAGTCCTGAGCAAGACACTTCACTGTAAAATCTACCTGAAACCCTGACAGGTAGTAAGTATGCTTATGCACTAATTTAAGAATTAAGTTTTTCTGACTGTTTTGTGTGTGTATGTGGACATACAGGTGTATATTTGAGTGTGTATGTATTTTTTTTTGTTTTAATTTTATTTTAAAAACTCTCACTAATTTTAATAGTGATGACTATGTTGCTGTTCCTTTTGTTATAATGCCAAGAGAGACGCCTACAGTAGTTCGCAGTCTAAACAGCTAAGGGACAATAAATATGGGAGAAAAGGAATACCATCATTTTCATGTGGATAATGAGATCGTGCTTGGTATTGCACAAAAGCTACACAGCAAAACTCTGAAACAAACTTACCTGTTCTCACCTTTAATGTCCAGCCCTGTTCAGAAGACCAAGCTGCTTCCTATAGAAAATACTTAGAGAAGTTATGTCCCCAGCTGATTTTGCGTTCACAATTGTTTCACCCATACTTTCCTCTAAATGGTAGAAGTTATTCCCTCCATCTTCTTCTTCTTTTGGGATATTACTTAGAAAATGGCAAGTTTCCCAACATAGACAGATACTTCAGTCTATGGAACTTCAAAGATACTCTTATTTTTGCTTTCATGTTACATTATTACAAAAATGATAGATTTTTTTCATGTGAACAAAGCGCTATGTACCAATAAGTGACAGGATTTGAGTTGCACAGCAATTAGCAGCTGGCAAGTTAAGTGAATTGTAGAACCAGGGCCAGTCTGTATTAAGAGCATTCAATAAGGAGAAAATTTGGTGAAGAAAACTTGGTGAAAAATTACTTGAAAGTATGTCATTGCATCTGAATTTCGCAGGAGAGGTACAGTAGCAAAAATGACTTTGAAACAAATAACTGACTTGTATTAAATAACAAATCTTGCGGATTTGTTTTGGAGAGGGGAAAAAAAAAT
>NW_009646935.1:1243437-1285996 GCF_000708025.1 Charadrius vociferus | reverse complement strand
TCTTTCACATGTTGTTACTCAGTATGTCAGTGTATTGTGGGTGTTGAAAAGCTAGTGGGGGCTTCGCAGGCATGTGCAGCAGATGTACAGTATGTGGGGGAAAAAATTGAATCCACAGTGAGTCAACAAACACAACCTACTTTGCGGACAAAATGCACACATCTAAAATGAACAGTGGAAGGGAACTGTGCTGAACAAATTACTGTCATCATTTAATGATGTATTTCATAGAAGCTTCAAAATATTGGCGTGCTGCATCCTTCTGTGGTCATCCTTCTGCTTCACTGAAATAGGACGAGTTGATTTATTTTTTTAAAAGGAAATACATCAGAAAAGTCAGGAAATGTAGGGGAGTGAGTGCTCTGTGGGCAGATGGTGTACTGGGAGGTGGGATTTTGTTATATTCTTCCACAGGCTTGCTGTGAGACCTCTGGTATGCAATGTAGCACTGCTAGCACTTTTTCTATCTCTTTGTACTTCTGTGGTTTTGCACTATTCGTTACAGCAGTGTGGAAGTGTCTGTAAACATTCACAAAACAAGCTGGAGCACAGTCTGACTGAGAAGATTTCCTTCTCAGCCTTGCCATGGCAGAGGTGGCTGTAGGACCTTCCTCGAGACATCCCTGGTAAAGCACATCACCTCCAAAATTCTGTGGCTGTTTTAATACACTGTCGTCACTAAGCAGTGATTTTAAAAACCCATAAAAGCTTGTATAGTCATTGGTATAATTCTTTAGAAATCTTACGGATCTGTGATATCATTCCCAGAAATCCAGGAGACAAAGTCTGGAAGAAGCAGGGGTCTCACAAAGGACTGAAGTAGATTATTCAGAACAACTATGTGGAAGGAAATGTGATTCAAGAGAAATGAACATAGTTATGAGTGTCCCTCATCCAAGCCCATCTGTGGTCTCCTGCACGGGGAACACGCATAGACAAAAGCGTGGGACAACCAGGGAGCATACCGCCTCTTTGGCTTCACTGCGGAGTCACATCTGCAGACCTTCTTGAGGAATAGGGAGGATTTAGGCAAAAGACACATGTGCTAATTGCAACACTGTAATTGATCTGTTTTTCTGTGGGATACTGAAATCCAAAGTCAAAACAACCCCATAAAAAGTTAATAAACAGGGACGCTTTATTGTATTTTTATGGCCTCAGTCTGCCATCAGTAACTGAGCATGCACTTTTTTTTTTCCCCCTGTTCCATGTAATTTGCATGATTAGGGAATTGAATCATTGTGTTTCTGGGGATTGTTATAGCCTGTTTTTTCTGTATTTTTGGGAACTCTTAGCAGACATATGGTAGAAGCACAACTTACCTCACATCTGAGGCAGGGAAAAGAAACCAAGCTACTCTTCTCATTTTTTAATGAAACACAGCAAACTATTGGAAGGTAAAGTGACCTGATGCTGCTTGCAAACTGAAATATCATGTGACAGTAGTTCAGAGCAGGCAAGAAATCCTGTCCTCATTACTGTGCAGTGCAGTCTGTGAATATATTTGCAGTTTCCTGTGCAATTTAAATACTTTTAACATAGTGAAGTAAAAATGAAATTATATGTAAATGAAGGTATTTTAATAGTTACATCAAAAATGCCACATTCGGTATTTTCAGTAATGTTTCATACTTTATGAACTTTGATGCTTTAGTTGCTAACAAGGGAGTAAGTTCAGATTTTCCATGCAAGATATTTCTCTTTTATAACTAATAGTTGTAATAATATAGTTATAGTTTAATAACTAGTGTGCCATTATGTGCAAATAACGCTCTGAACAAAGTGCTCCATTTGCCATGAAGTAAAAATGACTTTTATACTGCAAATTATTTTGCCAGGTTAGAAAGGAACTGAGTGAATGCTTGGGTCAAACTTGTGTGTAAATATTATTTTTAACACGCAAGTATTTTTGTGTTATGAAGTACATCAGCAGCTTAAGCAGTTACTGATTAATGTCAGACAACTGAAACCTTTCTCTAAACTGAATTACTGAGAGTTTTCCTTCTGCTAGAAGGTATAGTTTTTATGGTTTTCTGTCATCTACTGTAGATCAAAAGAGGAACGAGGGCTAGAGTCATGATTTTGCACAGATGCTGAATTTCTGTTTGCATGCGAAGATGTTCACAATTTCTGATGCCTGTAGAGATCACTGCAAGAGATGACAAAACTACCTGAAATATTGCTAGTTAAAAAGCACTGTCCACATACCAGCTAATTAACCTCTAAAACATGTATGTGAGAGATTCTGATGTTGACTGGACAATTCTGAGAGACACACTGAGTTTTGCTAAGGTACTTACGTTGGATCTTTAACTGTAATGTTCAAGTACCTTGCACTCACTGTGACATTTCTTCCTGGTATTCTCTGAAGTATAGAAGTAGTATCTTAACCTTGGAATATCCCTTCTATGGGACACCAGCTGCAAAAGATTGAGATTTATCCAGCTCTGCCTACAGAGTCAGTGGGAGAATGATGCAGAATTCAAACCAAGCTGTTTCTTGTCCCCAGCTGCAAGTCCTGTGCTCTCTGCTGTGCAAAGATGCTCCATCGCATCTCATGTCAGTCCTGAAATTTCTGAGCAAATTGCTGTTTTTATTATTCCAGTACCCCTTGATTGTGCAACAGAGAAAAGGACACAGAAAAATGAGAGAAGAGTAACTTTTATTAAAAAGACGCACAAAATACTGGAGACCCTGAACTCAAAGTCTGAATAAGCGTAGGGTTTTTTTTTCGTTTGGTCTTAGTCTTACATAATCTGTATGTACCCATGTACAATAACAATATTCTAAGACTTAAATTGAATATTTGCTATTTTCCCCTCTTAAAGATTAGGTGAAGATTATATAAATGCGAGAGAATTGGAATGTATAGGTGTTCATATTACAAAGCTTGTTAAATTGCACACAGTGTGCCTTCAGCTTTGTGCAAGCTTTCTATAAAATGGCAGAGCAGGAAATTTGTGGAAAAAGCAAGTCTCTTAGTAAGTATGATTGCTTCCATGGGGCTATATTCTTGAGCCTTTTAGTCCCTTATTTACTGAAATAAAAAGACATTTGATCAAAGAATTGAAGAAATGTATCATTTCCAAATATTCTAAGAATTTGGTCTGAAATTTAGTTTAACACAAGATTTCTCCCTATCTTCTTGTCATTTAGCTATTTCAGTAGTACTTATTTTTGCCTCAAGAACTGCTCTGAGAACTGAACTGTTTCTCTTTACTAGACTTCTCTGGCATGAAGACATGATGTGTGAGAGGGTCTTCAGGTGACAGCTCAGTTGTGCTCCTATGTATGAGGGACTGTATAGTAAATGAAGGGTCTGTATGCTTTGAAAATCCTAATTCATTTAATGCAATAAAGCTTGAACACAAAAAAAGCATGCTGAGGTAACTTTTGGTTTCCTTTAAACTGTTTCTGCTTGCAAGTATGTCTGTCAAAGCTAGTAGACGTCCAAGATCAAACATGAATAACCTTGGCATATTTGCAGATGGAAAGTACAGAATTTGCTAAAAAGTAGAGTAATAACTTGTAGCTTCTTGCTCCTCAGGATTTTGACAAATAATAAGTGTGAGGAAAGCAATCACAAATTCCACTAGCTTCTTATAATTATTGTCCCTGCAGGCAACGTTGCTTCTGGAAAATGTATATAAAGGTCTGATGATAAAGTCAGAACTAAACCAGTGCAATGAAAGGTTCTTAAAATTGTTCATTCACAAGGAATATAATGAGCCATGTCTAAGACACCATGTGCTATTGCCTAATGTACTTTAGGAGAACAGCATGTGCAACTATCAAACACAGCTGTAAATAAATGATGGCAAGAAAGCTTGGGATTCTGCAGTTGTAACATCCAGGATGCATTCATGTCAATAGGAAACAACTGCAACCCAGAATGACAAGTTCTTCTGACCCACCATAATGCAGGCACGTTATCACTCTGATGTATGTCAAGGCCGTGTTTCATTCTCTGACTTATTGATGTTATGCAAGAAAACTGAGAAATATCAGAATTATAATAAAAATATCTTGTACAAGGAAAAAAAAAAAGGAAAACCCGTTAAGACAAATAGCTGTTATAGGAAAAGATATGTAAAGAAGCAGAAAATCTCTTCAGGCTCTATTTATTTAACTAGTGCATAATCACAATATTAAAGACTATGATTTAAGGATTAAGATACTAAGGCTTAAAAGATGCTGTAAGACTCGCTTCACAAAGGATTATGTTTGCAAAGTTTTAAATAATAGTAAGTTTATAATATGAAGAAAAACATCAAAAAAGGTGGAACATCTTTTGAGATGGGTTGTGTAAACGTGTCCCCACCCCTGGCCTTTCTTCTGACACAGGAAGCTGTCAGATATGCCCAAGAGAGAGGACATGTCCTCCCTCCATGCTGGGAAAGCCCATCACTGCTGTAAAGCACCTTTTTCTTTGGTTGGCTGTTTTTGTTTGTTTGTGTTTTATTCGGCTATCAGCATGTGAGACATCTTCAAACTGTTGCAGTAACTTGGTAGTTCTCAACTCTTGCAGTGGATCCTGGAGACCAGAAACTTGAAGTGCTTAGTTTAGTTTCCCTGAGTTTATCATTCACCCTTCTTTTTTTCATGAGGTCTATATAAGCTGTTTCTGAAGGCAACATGGATAGTTAATAGAAACAGAAAGTTTCAGTTCCCTTTTCCAGCAGAAGTTGTTGATGAGTACATAACAAGGATAATGCTTGTAGTCTTCTGATATATTTTCCTGTTAGCTGGACAGATGTGGAAATGGAAAAGTGTTACATGCTTTAACAGAGACCACTGTGATGAACAGGAGTGAGGGAACATTATTTGATCATTTAAACTTTCTAGTTCTCATCCTCTGTTATAATGTTTTGTTCTTGGCAAGGAAAGATTTTTGGCATGTCTTTGAATATGAAAACCCAGAAGGACCCAGAAATGTGTGATGGGAACAAAAAATTCTCTTCTGTCCCATCAGACAAGTGTAATAACTTGGTCTTGTTCCCCTACAATTGCTTTTAGAGAAGCCCTTGGAGCAGGAGGGGCTCTTGCAAGCACAATCAGGAGATCGCTGCCTGGGGAGGGGGCTAGCGGAGCACAATAGATCCCTTGTGACTTCTGCAGTTCCTTTACTTGGATCTGAGGAGCTGCAGATAAGTAGATTGCCCTTCTGTAACAACCAGACTTTTCTTGGCTAAGCATCTGCCAGTAAGTCAGTATATCTCACTCTTCAAACATTGTCGCCTAGAACATCCCTTATTGGCACTGAACTTTAACTTATATGTAACCTTGGTATGAGCCACTGCAGTTGTGGACACACTGCTGCATCAGAGAGGTAGCCAAAGAGCATCTTTGATACAATAAAGTAGTATTGTTCCTCTAGATTGGTCTATCTCTTTCACTTTGTTGAGACATACTGTTATAAACAAGTCTTGACAACTGCTGCAGCTCCGTTCGGGGTAATGCTTATTAGTTTAGCCATATCTCAACTTATAAATCCATCTAAATACGATTTTAAAAAGGAAATGCTGACACTACTGTGACAGCATCACTTTGTTACCATATTTTTAAGTTGAAGAATGAGTTTGTTTTTTTCTGATAATATTTAGGTTAAGAAACTACTGAGCTCCAGATTTATTTTTTTCTTTATTTTTTGAAAGGTAGTTCGGAGTACTGCAGAATAAATAGTCTATTAAATTTTGATCTCTCAGCAATATAGCTTCACCAAAGCTGAAAACCAATTAATTACATCAGAGTTTGAAGGTAATACAACTGCTCTTTTAAAATATTAGTAGTCTTTTGCTAATAAGTTCCTCTTTGTTAGGTAAAGAATGCTCTTAAATAAATCTGGGAGAAAGACTTAATACACTTCGAAAGTAAATAAATAAATAAGCAACAATAACAGGAAAATCAAACACCAGCTGGCCTTCTGGCAAGCAAAAATTCTGTTTTTTTCTGATTTCTGGTACAGTTGTCGGTAACATTGACAGCTGCTAAATGTAAACCCTGGTAGTATAATAAATGTTTGCAATTAACATGTATGTTTCAGTTGCCAACTCTTAGTCTGTTGTGTCATAAGAGAAGCAGATGCTCTTAAATATTCAACCCTGTAGCAATAATTCTAATGACAAAAGTAATAGAAGTTTTGATGATCATTTTTATTTTTTCCATTCCTGTTGATATCCCTTTAAGGGATCACTTTTCAGCTGGAAATTATAACTTCTAAAATTTTGCATAAGTCAATTTAGAGTAAACTTTATGATAGTTAGGAGTAAAGCATTATATAAACAAGGTAAAAGCTTTATTTACCCTAGAGCCATGCAGCATGATAACTCAATTTATATAAAATACTGCAAAGCGTTGCATGCTTTTGTACTCCACTGAGGACTTCCCCTTTGTAATTAGAAGATGGAGATAAAATCCTTCCTCATTCAGAGTTAATGGCAAAACTCCCACTGTCTTCAGCAGCGCCAGGATTTCATGCTTAGTCAAGTAGATGTGTTTCATGCAGAGCTCTATGTTTGGGTATCACTGCTTTTCGTAGACACCTTGGTACTGGTGGTGGTGGTATTTGCCTTCATGGGTTACTAACTTTCGCTATGTTTATGTAGATGAAACGAAGCATGCGAAAGTGGGAGCAATCCGTTCTGCCTTACATCTCGTTAGACTCAAACACTGTTTTCAGCAATGTGAGGAGTGCATTTTGTTCCTTATCTTTACTTGGAAAACAGGCTCTGTCTAACCTAAGAACAAGGCGTGTTTGAACGTTCACTAGCCGTTCTTGCTCTAACTGATTAATAATATAGGACCAAATCTTCCCTAAAAGCCTTTCTCCACCTCCGGCTTGGATTCCTCCCAAGTGTTTTTGTGATGTTTTCGTCACTGATGTGACTAGTATTATTAGCCCTATTGTCTGCTCTGAGAGTGCATCATCGAATTGTGTATGCGCACCCACTGGTTCCAGCAAAATCAAACGCCACCTTTGCCTGATCGCCCCAGCCCCTCCGGAGGCTGGGATGTGGAGTGGGATCTCGCCGCTCCAAAAGCGAGCGTCAGGAGGAGCAGACTGAGCAGCCTGCGCTGCTGGGAATCCAAGCTGCTCCTGGCTCAGATGCAGCCGTGTAGGATGACTTTCTAAAGTCATTGCTTTGGAAGGTGCTTCTGTATACAGCTTTAAGTTATGCAGCGTAGTAAAACATAAAATTCCTTCTGTCAGTTGATCAGCATATATATGTTATCAGGTGTGCTGCTGGACAAACTCCAATGATGACAGCACGTGGCTGCTGGACTCAGTAGTGGTTGCCGTATGACTGCAGTGCCTTCCTTTCCTACGGCCCTGGAGTTATGCCCTTTATGCCTCTTCAGAGCTCTGTATAGCTCTGAAAATGATGTTTTGAGCCTCAGTTTGCCTGTAGATAACGTCCGCTTTGTCTTTCTTGTACAGAAAGTTGCTATTGTTGGCACCCCATGGGTTTGCTATGAGGAAGTATACTGACAGGTCGTGAATGGTATAACGAGTGTCTGATAGAAAGCTCTGTGGGTCATTCTGTATAGAGACCATACAGCATTATCTGATAGATTCTGTGATTCTACACTGGAACAGGTTGCCCAGGGAAGTTGTGGAAGCCCCATCCCTGGAAGTGTTCGAGGCCAGGCTGGATGGGGCTTTGAGCAACCTGGTCTAGTGAGAGGTATCCCTGCCCATGGCAGGGAGGTTGGAATTAGATGATCATTAAGTTCCCTTCCAACCTAAACCATTCTATGATTCTATAGTTACTGTGTGTTGCATTTCACTTTACATTGAAGATTGCTTTGATATTTTGGGATCAATTTGTTTTTCATCCATATGAAAACGTTCAGAGAAAAAAAATCAAACATAACCCTGGTTTTGATCATGTTCTGACTTGGGGTTCTGTTACAGTGTTCCTGTTGTCTTCCCTTTTCTGTGCTTTCATGGTCTCTGGTAGTTGGACATGGTTAGGAGCTGTCAGCCAGGTGAGCAGCTGGAAGATATGTCAGCTGGCTCGGTGTGTGCACTCTTCCAGGACTTACCCATCGTGCACGTCACATGCTCACATCTTACCCAATCTTTATCTCCTTACCATTCTACCGGCTCTTACATGACAGTTTTCTTGCCTACAATCTAACCTAAACACAGATGTAAATGCCAGAGGAGATGAGAAGGATGAGAACAGCATCCTTGGCTCAAGGAAAAGGAGCCAGGTCTTGTCTTTTCTGGGTTTTATGCCCAGGTCTTTAATGTCCAGGGAATTTATTCTGGATTCACTGACAGTAATATATTTTGGTGATTGTACCTTGTGTGGTCATTTTCAATAGCAAGGAGTGATACAACTGTTTGTAAAACAGTACCAGAGCAGAGCTGTTGGGTTACCACTGTCCTGTGTATGTGGCTATACCAAGTGCAGAGCAATAGAGAGTTCAGTCCTCTGTGTACTATGTCGGTATAAGTATTTCTTCTGCACTAACTACAAGATTGAAGCAGAACTTCCTAGTGGGATAATTAGTAGTCGAAAATAGTATCTGAGATCATATGAGATGATAGCCTTGCCTTTCCAATATTTCTAGACGGTAGATGTGTCTTGACTGCTAGGTGGGATTTGACTTACTCTCTGATAAGGAGTTGTGAACTGAAGAAGTCAAAAGTAAAGGGTGGATAATCCATTTAATCCCTTGTATGTTATGTATGTTAATAATAATGGACTAGCTAGTCTGTATGAAGCCCCCTCCCCCCTTCTCTGAGACAATACAGAGTAGTTTTCAGTTCTGCTCTGAACTGGGCAGGTTGTACTCCACAACACCCTTGTACACTGCAGTGTTATATCCTGTGGGATTTTGGCTCCACAGCTACCTCCACAAGGACCTAAGCAGTTGCCCACTTCTTTTGAGGGAACTGCAGAACTGGCAATAGCTTGTTTTGATCAGGAGGTCATCACAAGTTGAGAATCCGGCCATGTATTCAGCCATGGAGCAGAGATGTGGGTAATGCATTGAGCTGACTTCCATTTCACTGCTTTATAGAACTTGCTCAGTTCAAAAATGTGTCTGTCTTCTTACGTTTGATGTTTGTCAACTTGACTCTTATTCTTCTGACCTGAAATCCATTCTATGATGAAGCCAAGAATAGATGAGCAGAAAACCAAATGTTAAAGGTTAGTCTGAGAGAAAATACTCTGAGTCTACTTTGGGATGTCCAGTTTTTGCTGTTGGCGATATCACAAGAACTGAAAATATCATTAATAAATGTGCTGAGTGAACTAGAAAAAGTTGCATTTTTAGCCTCTTATCTGAATTTTACAGCATTTCTTCTTTTCAGAAATTCATTATCTGTTTCTTATGTAAACATTTCTTTATGGACCTAAGGAAATACGTCAGTATTTTTTGTTAAGGGATGAAGTCTTGAGTTACCTTGTGCTGGTAAGTGGCAGACTCAAAAAAGGGAAGTCTGAGTGAGGATGGAAAAAAAAATATTATAGTTACCTATATGTTTCTAATTAATTTCCTTGGTATCCTCTTTACAATGAAGAACATGAACAAAATATGTGCATATCTTGCTCCTGACTTAAAAAAAAACCTACCAAAAAAAAAAAACCCAGAAAAAAAAAGCTAGTTATTCAGCTGGCAAAGAGTTTTCAACAGATTCAGGCTACAATGTAGGAGGTTGAAAAGAACTAGTGCAGTGCTTGACAAATAGTCTTATTTGTTCAGGCCAACTAGAAATTTTGGGTGAGCTGGTGTGTTTGATGTGGAAAAAGCTGGGAAGAGAGTGGTATACCTGAAATGAATATTGTAATGTAAAACTGTATTTACTTTAATTTATATTTTTTAGAAGAAAAGGCAAATTGAAATAAAGATGAGTGAGTGGAGGAGTCATAATTCACTTTGTGGGGAGGAAAAATGGTAAATAGTAGAAAAATACAGGGAGAAAAATCACTAACTTGGTTTCATGGAATCTGTTAGCTTGAAGGAAGGGTGAAGTTCATTGATTGCTCTGGACTTAACTGAAACACAGTTGATTCTGAAAACAATTCTTTTCTTATGAAATTATAAAGATTCAGTGAACAACTGATTTTTCTAAGGAGTTTATTATTTGGAGTTATTTTGTCTTAAAACTCCACCTTCTGAGGTCATGTGACAGATGAGATGTACCTGTTTAAAAAAAGTATTAAAATATAGACATAGTAGAGGACTTAAATTGGAAAGCACAAAAAAGACCTAAGTTGAAGATATTTATTCTAAAATATTGTAAATTATTATAATAAACCTCATGATCTAGGGAAATGTCTTTGATATGCATTGCAATAAATCCGTAGCTACCATCTGATGACCATTTTGGTATGATAGCAGAGAAAAATGGATACCCCATCTGCTAGTAAGAGATGTCTATCCTGGCTAAATAGCCCCCCTGTGGTGCAAAGAGGGGTGCAGTTGGTTGTACCTCTGCAGAATGAACAGAAGTGAAGTAGCTGGGACCTTCCACCTCTGTGTCTACAGCGTGAGGTAATTGATAAGTCACCTAAACCCCTGTTCAAGAAGGCAGGTGAATAACAGTGAAAGCTCTTTTATATCTGCAGGAGGTTCGAAGGAGCTAGTTAGCTCCAGAAGAAAGTGCAGTTATAAGCTGGTCTTCCCAATAGGAGTGGGTTGCTGGGAGCTGATTAATGATCTTTTCCACTCTGTGCTGTCTTGGGAGGGGGGGATGACCTCTGGCAATTAGGATGCACAGCTCTTGGTGGACGTTTTTGGCAGGGATGCTTTTATTACAAATCAATAAATGAAAACCCTAGGGAAAAGAGATGAAGAGGCTGCTGATGAAGTGTTATTTATCTTCTGCAGGAAATGAATTCTACCTGGTACCTTTCACAGGATCCACACCACTTGTTTAACGCTTGGTAACTGCTTATGTGCTTTCTTGAGTTGGAACTTTAATTTCTTTGCATAGTGGGAATAGTAACAATTATAAATTCTATCTCCTTGAGTTAATGAGGATTCATGATGCGGATTTTGTGAACGTGTTAGAAAAATACTAGGCTTCCATGTAGCAGACAGATTGCTATGAGAGCTAGTAAGTGTGTATTTTGAAGAACTGTTTAGAACAAATAACTCTTACTGGTGCATAATCTTTCTTCATATTGACAGGCAAATGTCAAACTGTATAGAAACCTCAGAACATTTTCAGGGTTGACATCATCCTTTTTCAAGTCCTTATAAAGCAATGAAGAAAAGCTGATTTTGATACGTGGAATCTCTGCAGGGGGAGAAAGGGAGATTGTTGTCATCTGAGCAGCTTGATAACTTCATTTGTCAGTAAAGAAAGATGCTGAAAATTAGAATTTTTGATGGGGATTGAACGAGGTACTTGCCAGAATAAGAAATAGCATGGAGCATTCCAGTGATTCATTTTGCAGTAGCTGTACCTTTCTTGAACAACACACAGGAATCTGTTTAAACTCTTTAAGAACAGTTTATGAAGAGCTTAAGAATTTATGTTATTAATAGATGATCATCTGTTTGGCTTAATAAGGGTGTAGACTGTGCACAGTGAATCATTGGTGTGATTGGATTTGTAGTGGCTGTATGAGCTAAATAACTGCCTTTCTGCAACCAAGCATGACTTGCTAGAGGGGAGAGGTTTGGTGGTATGGTATGGTGGTGAAGAAAAGCTTGATTTTACTTCTTATGGTGACAGGTTATTTTTCTTTAAGCAGCTACTTCCTCTCACATCGGCAAAATAGCACTGATAACTGCGATAGACGTTACTGTGGAGTTTGACATTGGGCAAGGCCTAGGTGCTCCCATCCCTCAGCCAGCTAGATCTTTTTGTGACAAGTGGTAGATGATCCCAGCTGATGTTGAGCTCAGGACTGAGTCGGAGCTGAGATCTGTACTTGCCATCTGTTATGACAGTACTGATCAGCAGTATCTCGTAGCAGTTAGTTGGTAGCACCAAGTTCCTGCTGGAATTACGAGAAAAGTGATGGTGTGCCTGGCTTATAAAGAAGATCATGGTATATCGCATGCCTCCCCTTCATGTTACGTTTTGAGGTCTAATAACAGATCTGGATCACAGCCTGCGTTTTTGTGGTTTAATCTGAAGTTTACCAGTTCTTGAACTGATTTGGGAAACTGCAATTTGCTACTTGATAGGCCTTATTCTAAGAAAAAGGGCATTAGACACTGAGAGATTCAGCACCTAAACATAGGTATCGAATGCCATGTGTACTCCATCCTGGACTGTCCCGCCTGGCCTCTAGCTGCGGCTCCAGAAGGTTGCAGATGTCCCTGGATCCAGTGTAAAACCTGCCAGACCCAGGCACATGTCTCAGATGCCCAGTCTGTCTCAAAGGCATATGTTTAGGCTAGTGACTCACTCGTTAAGTAATAGTAATATGCACAACACTTCAAGGCAAAACAAAAATATTAATACACAGATAGTTTTTCCTTCTTCTCTAGGGTGCAATGAAGGGACAAGAGTTTTATGCAATGACTTTCCTTTTTTTTTTTTTTTTTTTAGAAACACATTCTCCTATTGAATTAAATAGATGATCTCCTATTGACTCCTATTAAGAAAGAACAGGATTTATTTGTAACTTATTAATAGGAAATAGCTTCTTTTATAATAAGATATTTTTCTAGTTTGATAGAATACTTGGCCTACTGTGCAGCTTTTCTTTTCTTGAGGAAATCAAAACTAGGATGACAATTAATGAACATTTGCCCAAGAAATTGGTGTAACCTCCCAGCCATGGTAGGCAAGTGAAAATAATTTTAATGTAAGAAATTATTTTATTGTTATTCTGTTGCAAACAGCCCATGTTGTTGTTCATATCCATGTACTTTGTATTGCATTAGTCTACATTAATTTTCATCATTTTTGCACTTATGGATAGTGCTTATGACTAATTTGTAGATTATGTGGTGCCATATTGACTTAAATGGACTATATTTTAATGCTATTATGAGCATTTTCTAGTAAAATAATTTAATTACATTGACATTTAATGCTATTACAGTGGATAATTGACTGCAGATCAAAACCGTAATATATAAGAGCTATCTGGAAGGTGCACAAAATCAATTGGCTCAGCATTAAAGTTGTTCACTGTACCTCTCTTAAAAAGAATGCAGCCTGAGAAGCCATATTCTGATCTCTGATCATTCAGTAATCAGATGACTTTTTAAAGTGCAGCTCACCTATGTCTTAATAATGCTTGTCTTTGTTGTATCTTTTGTATGACCATCTCAAACAAAAAAGACTTCAGTCTCAGAAAGAGATGGAGAGACACTGTCGTTATTGTACAGAAAAAGAAGTACATAAAATTACTTGCCAGCAGTTGGGAAGGAGTGAATTCTTATCCCATCAGTTTCAATGGGAAAGCTAGCACTGACTTAGAGCTTCATCCAGGATGCCTTCATGCCAGCAGAACGGCATCTAGATTTCTGGAATCCTTGTTATGATTTTTTGTTCCAGTAGCAATGTCTTGTTCAAAAGTATTTTTATTATATTTTTAGTTTCCCTTGCATTATACCAAATGAAGTGGTCACAGAGGCTGTGAGATGAACGTTCACTAAGAAAGCAAGTTAAGCTTGAAAAGGTCATGTTTGGTTACTTTAAAAAAAAAAAAAAAAAAAAAAAAAGAAAAGGCAATCCATTTTCTAATTGAACTGAAGTGCAGGTGTGGTAAGCTTGGTTCTGGCTCTTTTAACCTCAGGATAACAGAAATAAAAACAACTTGATCACAGTATGAGAGGAACAGTTTATGCTATAAAAATGAACATTCAGGTTAATATTGATTGCTAATTGATAAATAGTTTTCTTGTTCATCACTCACACATATGTAGGAGTATTTTTGATTGATCTTTTCTAAGTACACGTTCCTGTGTGGCCAGTTTTGTTTCTCACATTTCAGTACGATTCTTCAAGATTCTGTGTATTTTCTGATAAGGTGATATTCCTGTTTTCTCAGCTTCTGAATGCCAGTAGCTACAGGTTTGATATCTTGGGCTTTCCAAATTGAAAATTATATCCTGAAATACATTAACTCCTATTCTGATTTTTCTGACTTTGGGCACTCGTGTACACCCTGCGGAAAACACCTTTAGTTTACAAATCTCCTGTTAGGAGGCGTGAGCTATATCTGCCCAGCTCTTCACTGATCAGATGATTCTGGCAGCCATGGCATAACAAAGCAGCACAGACAAACTATTAACAACCTTACAGCCTTGTAATGCGGTTAGGTGGGGAAACCAGAAATGATAATGATCTGGGTAACAACTGCTCATGGACTTGAGGGATGAAGAAAACCAAAGGGTTGGCAGCCTATGACAAGTTGGAGAACAATACATAGTTAGATAGTAACGTATCCACAAGTGTCCAAAATCTTGCAGAAGGCTGAGCCTAAGGTGAAACCACTACACATAAAGGCCAGGCCATCAGCCTGTACTTGGACATGTTGAACACCTGGAGTTGGGTTCCTCGGAGTCCATGGTGTTGGTCACAAGTTGTCTGGAGAGGCAGGAGCCCCTTTGAGTGTGAGGGTGGCTGTAGAGAATGTGCGAGTGTCATAGCATTGAAATCTTAGGGTAGAAGGCACTATATTCACCCAGTATATCCATCCCATTTAGTAAATAAATCTTAAGACTTGGCAACTAAGTAGTATGTACCTAAGTGGTTCTTGCAGAACTCTAAATTTTGCTGTATTACCCACAAATATCAAAACAGGGCAAGTTAACCAGATACAGAAGGACTTTAGCACTCTTACCAACTTTTCTACTTTTTTATCTACTGGGAAGAATTGGCACTGTGAACTCCTTTATATCCTGTATGTGTAGGATTTTTTGAGACTCTTCCCTGTACTACTGAGAAAACTTCTCCGTGCTAAAATTCAAAGACACTTCCCTTTGAGCCATGAAAGGAGTCGACTGGGATCTTAATGGAAGTACATAACGTAAGTTCAAGCAAGAATTGTAGGAATTCCTGAATGGCTATTTATTGACCCGTGACTGCATGATGCTTCTTTTGACACTCCTATATTCGTTTTCCTTTACCCTGCTTAGTAATACTTTAAATGATTAAGAATTTAACAGTATTTGGAGCCACTGTCATATTCTGACCTGCTGCTTTGCTGTTTCTACTGACCTACTTGCATGATGGCAAACTGGAGAGGAAATTTTTTAAAGAGCAGCTTCTGACGGTATCTACGAGAGGGGGCAGCAGTTCTTTGAAAAAGGGATCATCTATACTTGCCCTACCAAACCCTATCTGCTTGAAAGGGCTGAAGATTTCAGCTTTTTTGTCTTCTTTTGAAAAAGTATAGTACAAAAGGGTATGGATTAAAAGTCCAAACCTTACAATCATCACCTGTAATAAATAAGTGGGTAAGGTGCATTCCTTTTCATTTCTTCCATTTATTTTTTTTTCATATTTAGCCTAGATTGGTTTTGCCATTATTTCTTCTTTTGATTCACCAAAGTCTGCCATTTTTCACATGAAGAGCAGATTTGGTAACTCAAAGTTATTAATTTCTTGATTCACTTATTTGCTCACAAGAGTTTTTAAGGCAGAACACGCACAAAACAGATTGCTCTCCCATTTGAGCTCTCATGGAATACATTTTGGGTGTGAAATGAATGATTTTGTTTTGACTAGAAAAAAATGCCTTTTTTGATTAAGCTGAAGGGTTAATTTTTATGTATTCTACTAAAGAAATTATTTTAAAAAAGTCCTTCATTACCTCTCTTCTAATAGTTCTCTTCCGAAGCAATGTTATTAGATTCTCATGACTCCTTAAAAACATAACAAAAAGCACTTTATTTTTGAATAAAGGTCGTCTTATCTTAGAAGAAAATGTTCGTAACAGGACCCTCTGTAGTGTAGAAAAATTGCTCTCATCCCTGTTCCCAAACCAAGTGGTGCAAGTATTTCTGATTGGTTTCCCCCTGTAGGAGAGGTCTTACCCACAAGCAAGTTGCTGAATTCCATGAACGTTCAATAAACCTGGCTCAGTGTAAATTAGGTAGAAATGTCATCGGTAAGATTTACATGAAGTTTAAAGTGTCTAGAATTCTAGGAAAGTACATGTGCAGAAATCAGAACTGATTTGACCTGAATACATCACTCTTGTTAACTTGAGTATGTGTTATGGAATCATTATTCAAGACGTTCATGTTCAAAACATTTACAATTCGGAGGGAATTTTCCTGACAGAGCAAATAATTGACTGATAAGTACTTACACTTTTGACCGTATCCATTGTTACTATAACCCCACTGAACTTTCTGCAAGTCTGAAAGGCAGCAAAATGTTCATTAATAATTATGTCAGTACAGAAGGGAACTTTGTAAGAATTTTAAATGTTTTTATAAGTGGATCAATAATTAATTATTTTTCTAGGAGGTGGTCTAATGCTTATTGTTATAGCATTTGAGAATAAAAGACGAAAACACAGGCCACAACAGAAATGAACTTAGTTCATTAAAGGGCAAAAATACATATTTTGTATGCCCCAAACAGGGCTTACTGCTAAAGTTTAAAATTAGATGTATAAGGCTATCTGCCTTTACTCTCTACACAACCTCCTTTGCTCTATTGACCCCAGATACAGTACAGTAAGGGCTCCGTCTGCGCTGGGAGAGATTCTGTGAAGACAGCAAATCTTCCCAGATTGGTATCTCACTAAAATTAAATTACCCCTGTAAGAATGGATACCACAGCGCTTGGGAGGAGGCACTGTCTGATTTCTGCCCTCCCTCAGGAGAAACTTTTTCTTCTGCGGACGCATACTCTCCTGAAGTAACTGGTAAGGCCTGGTTGGACTTGGCAAGTGTCAGATGTATCGGAAAGTTTTTAAGGTCTGAGAGGTTATTCTTTTCTTCCCTATTCTGCTGTATGTAGAGGACTTAATGGGATAAAAGAGGTACTCCTTTACTAATAATGCAGTGTCAGTCTATTTGGGTTACAGCTAGGCTAGAGTTGGGGGTGGGATGGTAGGTGGGCGGGCATGATGCCTGAGCGAGCAGGGGTCTGCTTCCTCGGGGAGCAGCTGTGGCAGTAAAGCTGCAGCAGCACATCAGCCACTCCAGTAAATACTTGAGGTTCATTCTGGGCTTGTACAGGTCGTGTCGGAGCTTCCATGAACATGATTTCATTGCTGCCGAAATGTCAGTCGGAGCTGGCTTGAGCTCGCCTGTCTGAACTGCTGGTGCCCCTCCTGACCTGTCCATGGCGTGCCCCTTGGTAGCTCGTGAGGAGGTTGCTAGGTTTTGTCATAGGCTCATTGTTTTAATAGAAGAAGTAAAAATTCTTTACATTTCTAGATCAGTTGCCATGCAGATACTTAAATATTGATTGTATTAATGAGTTGTGTCAAAACAGATTTTGAATGAGTACTTCAGTCTGTGCTGTTACAGATGTGGAAGTTGAGTTGGTTGTACACTTCTACAGTGCTGCGCGCACAGCAAAGCTGTGGCTGAGAACCCCTTTTTTGATCTCCAAGCCAATCTTTCTCTTTCCATAGAGGAAAAATATTATTTTAACTAAAGAAATAAAAAACAAAGGCCGCTTCATCCCTAGATGCAACATTTTACTTCTCTCTGATCAGCATTGGCAGCTGTTCATTTTCTGCCTGAGTGAATTCAGAAGAAGTCATTTTTACCTTACAAGTGATGAATGCTATATGATACTTGCTTGTCTCTATCTTACTAGTGTTTGGTCTCAGCCTGACAAAAACCTTCTTTTTTTTTTTTTTTTTCTTCTTTTCTGGATCTGCTAGTAATATTTCATTGAACTAATTATTTATCGTGTTTCTGAATTGGGTCAGAAAGCCAATCATCTAGTAGAGACAGCAACTTTGTTGTGCCACACTCAGATGAATTCAGGAGGGAAACAATAAGCCAAGCAATGATGTCAGTGTTACCGGAGCAGGCGGTATCAGGTTGAAGCAGCAAGTATTACTAGACAACAAGTTGTCTTCTCTGAAACAGATTAACTTTTATTGCACTGCAATTTATTCACTTGCCATATTATTTCCATTTTAGATGTACTCCTTAGTCCATAAGGATGCCTTTATTGCTGATGTTTTTCCACTCTGGCTCAACAAATACAAATTAAACACAGTAATTTTGAGAGAGAAAAATTAGGGTTACTGTTCCTGTAAAAGTTAAGGAGAATACTGGTTTTCTTGCTGTTTTTCTTTTTAAGTGAAAATTTGCAAGGCTGAGTTGGACTATTTCAACATCATTTTGATTGCTGCTTTGTGTAGTGTATGTCAGACTACAAACTATGACTGTGAATGTTAGTTACAAAGTAGTAATGAATAGCATCTCCAATAAATGTGTTAGACATAAATGGATTAAAAACATGCACGTTCAGTTTTTGTACTTAGTAATATGCTGCTAATCTGTAATGCTTTAGAAGATAATACATACAAACACTGACTAATAAATACAGTGAGTGCTGTTGAGCCAGCACTCTTCAATACTGCCACCACTGTAACGAGAAAAGTAGTGTTATCAATAGCACAGAAGAGTAATAAAACTGTAAAATATCTTGAGTAAGTGTTTTGTTCTTCATCGTATTTTCAGACGTTTGGTCCTAGTAGCTGAACTTGAAGGATTTTAAGCAATGAAAACAGCTGTTAAGAAGGTGGGAGAACACATTACGCAGTCACTACACGAGGGGCAGTTTTTAGTACAAATGGACATGACTTCACCGGTGACAATAGATGCACATAAAATTTAATCCAGCTGAGAGTGTCTCTTTTTCCTTTTCCTCTCTGTCAAGTGAAAAGGGTTTGATTCAGAAAGAGTATGTAGTGGAGCATTTAAGTGCAGTGCTTTTTAGCCTCTGCCAGAAATTTAGGTTAAAAGCTTAATTTTAGAGAAGTCATGAGCCAAAATTTTTGATTGTTCTGAATCTTAAACCAAATATGTATTTGTGTGTGAACCAGCAAGGATGTAATAAAGCATATGACCTGGAATATATTTCTCTTTGAAAGGTGAAGAGTAATGTGCTAATCTGCTCAATGGAAGAATTTAACAGAAAGGCTCTTACCAGGTGTTGCTCAGTTGGTGTTGAAGCAGTGGCTTCAGGGAAGTCAGGTCTTGATGTCAGGTTTGCCGCTTTTAAAACAGCTCTTTTTCTGGATCCTGCTAGAAATCACTAACCTCAACAATGAAGTATTCCAGCCTTAGTTCCCATCAGTATGTGCACTGCACTAGCAGAATAATGCATTTACGTAGCATCATTTTTACTAGGTCACGCAGGGACAGGATGAGGGGGAATGTCTATAAACTGGAAGAAGGCAGGTTTAGATTAAACATTAGGAAGAAGTTTTTTACTTTGAGGGTGGTGAGGCACTGGCACAGGTTGCCCAGAGAGGTTGTTGAGGCCCCATCCCTGGAGGTGTTCAAGGCCAGACTGGATGTGGCCTTGGGCAACCTGATCTAGTGGGAGGTGTCCCTGCCCATGGCAGGGGGGTTGGAACTCACTGATCTTCAAGGTCCTTTCCAACCTAAACCATTCTATGATTCTATGATCCGGCTTGCGGGCTTTTAGAGTCAACTGCAGCTATAGGCTTGGGGAGAGCAAACATAATGCTTCAGGTTCTCCTTCCAGCACCCATGTACAGAAATATGAGATTCATTTTTGGCTTAGAGATTGCATTGCTACTACTTCCACCCCCCCACCCTGAAGTTTGAGCTTATTAACTCTTCAGTGTGGGAAAAGCTAGTATTTATAAGCTCTTTTTTTTTTTTTAAAAAAAAAAAAGTCTTCCATTTAGAGGTGTATAGAAGAATAGCCAGTGTGAGCATGATTACCAGGGTTCAAAAGGAGCATTAGTCATTCCCTTCATAACTTGGCTCATATATTACAGATTTTTATGTTTTACTCAATTAACAAGGTTAAAAAGATATTGAAAAAGAGAATTAAGATTTCAGTTACTCTTTCAGGGTATTTTCTCCCCTTGTGAAACTCTATCAGATGGCCAGAAGTGGGCAAAGTGATGCATTTTTAGCATACAGGTGTTTGCAGGAGATGCAAAACAGTGAGCTGTACTATCAGTCTTGCTCCTGTTATCAGTCTGATTATTCTCAATGTGGCCAGAAGTGGGCAAAGTGATGCATTGGCATCAGAACCAATTGATGCATTGGCATAAGAACCAAGCACCCACGGGGTTGTAGCATGCTTTCAACGATGCTTTCTCAGACACTTAAATCCTAGAAAGTATTGGGAAGACTTTTTGGCTTGGATGGGGCAACAGCTTTCAGATTACTTGTTCCTGCACAAAATATCTTGCTTGGGATGGTTAGCAGACTCAAACGATATGTCTGGGTGTAAGTCAGCTCTTTCTGGGGGATGGAAGCCACTAGAACTGAGTGTAGATGGGGAAAAGTCCTGGTTTATGTCCTGAATATTTAATGTATTTTCTATTTGAGTTTTTTAGCATTCTGGGGTTGGTGTGTTTTTTGTTGTTAGTGTTTTTTTTCCGTTCCTTTAGCACATCACACAGAGGATACTGGTAAATTGGCCCATGTTAAAGTCACACAAATTTATGGCATCAGAGTGTACCTGAAAAGCTCATTATTCTCGTTGTACATGCTAGTGCCTTTAACTGTGCTTACTTCTTTGCTCCAAAGTCATTTGGATTTCCTCAATTTTCTCTGTAGTTTACTGCAGTTAAGTTTATGCTGTTGGGTATATTCCATAATCTTGCTGTCTGTTTCAGAGCTCAAATAATTCAAAAAGGTGTATTTGACAATATTGATCATTGAAATGACTTCCTATTAAGTCGTTTTCTTTCTACAAGGCAGCCATTACTTATGCTTTTTTTCCCCCTCTTAGGTTGTTATTAATTCAGAACTCATTATTCTTTTTGCCTTAGGTTGTTATTAATTCAGAACTCATTATCCTTTTTGCCTTTTCTTCTGAATTATCTCTCACAAAAGGTCTTGACCGACATTAAATAAAAAAAAAATGTAGCTACAGGCTCCCATTTGTTTACCATTTAAAAATACTTTGAAAGAATAGGTGACAAACTGTAAACCTTCTTTATAAAGCCACGGTCCTCTGGTTTATTCAATCTGTATTTATCACACTACTGCATTATCCTACTATTACCTAATGCTTTAGGGCTGGTCCTGCAGGTTGTTGGCTGAAGCCACCTTGAAGACTCCTTGTGACTGTGCTGGTGTGTTGCCCGTCCTGGTGCTAAGAAGGAGCCCTGCTTCATTGCTTGGGGAGCGTTTGAACCCTTAGCTCTTTGGTGGGGCAGTGAGACTTAATTTTATTTTTGTTTTGGAAGACAGATTGTCTGGGAATAGCTTGCCTTACTCCTTACGATTAACAGCTTTTTTTTCTTGGCTCTGCTCCTTTTGCTTTATAGTCTTCAGGCACTCAGCAAACTGTCTGGCCCCGGGCATTTCATTTTTCAAGCTGTTGTATAGATTTGTGTCTCTGACATCATGCTGTAATATCCTTTTAACTTTGGACAATCCTCTTGTAAATGAAGTCATCGAAATGGTTTAACTCTTTATCATCTTGATGCCTTTCACTTCTGCCTTTTCCTTTAATAGCTAGTCTACAAAGGGCTGATTGTCCTCCAGGCATTTCTTCTCCCAGCTGACTTAGACCCAGACCCATAGGCCACACACCAGCAGTCATACTAAGCAATCACTTATGTTTTCTTTAATGAAACAACGAAACTTTCTTAATAAAATGAAATGAACAACAAAATAGACAACAAAGTGCTAGTAGCCTGGTACTTAGGCAGAGATGGGATCCTGATGGTATTTGGCTGCCATGAACTTGAGTCCAGGTGATTATCTACAGCTCTCTTCAATAACCATCCCAGAATAATGCCTATCAGAATATCATTAATTGGTTAAGAAATCTGATCCTTCTCATCCTGTCATGTACCAGTAGACATTTTCTCATCACAGAATCACCTAGGTTGCAAGGGACCTTTAACATCGAGTTCAACCATCAACTTAACACTGCCAAAACCACCAGTAAACCATGTCCCTAAGCACCACATCTACACATCTTTTAAACACCTCCAGGGATGGCAATCGCACCACTTCCCTGTTCCAATGTTTGAGAACCCTTTTGGTGAAAATTTTTTTTCCTAATATCCAATCTAGACCTCCCCTGGTGCAACTTTTGGCCATTTCCTCTTGTCCAGTCACCTGTTACTTGGGAGAAGAGACCAACCCCCACCACGCTACAGCCTTCTTTCAGGTAGTTGGAGGGAGCGATAAGGTCTCCCCTGAGTCTCCTTTTCTCCAGACTAAACAACCCCATTTCCCTCAGCTGATCCCCATGAGACGTGTTCTCTAGACCCTTCACCAGCTTCGTTGCCCTTCTCTGGACTTGCTCCAGAATCTCAATGGCTGTCTTGTAGTGAGGGGCCCAAAACTGCTCATATCATTGACTTGTGCATAAGTTACTCTTACCATATTTGGTGCCATGCCACCTTTTTGAGCTAATACATAGTTGGAACCTGGTTACAGCTAGCAAATCTGTTTTTTTCCCCTGCTGTCATAGGCATCTGATTCTTGCTAGATAACACCTCTAACTACTGAAGTCTGCAGACATTATCAACAGTGTTAGTGCCTAAGCCCTTCATAAAGACTGTGAAAACAGTTTCTGTTTGTTCTTTTGCATTATAAGTCACACTTACCGTGCCAAAGCCTACACCAGAACTTGCCTGTGCACATTTGGCCTTTCTGTGCTTCTCTAGTGGGGGACATGGGGTGAAACACATTTTATTTATCTCATGGCCTCTGTGTGCATATTCTTCGGTGGTTCTTCTTTATCGTTCTTGGGCCATGCTCGGGCTAGCTCAATCACAGGAGCACAAGTGGCAATGCTGAAAGAGACCCTGTGACCCAAACCTGGGCAGACTTTACCCTGTCCATAGAGTGATCATGAGAGAACTTTTCTGGAGGTCTCTGGACTGGAGAGAGAGCAGGAATACCCTCGATGTGCTGTGCATCAAAACAGAAGAGCAGGCAGGTTGTGAAGTGTCTTATCCCCATTGCAAGTAGAAGATACGCCAGCATGAATTCTTGGGAGTTACTGGGATGAATACTGGCTTACTGGAAAGAGTTTTCCTGCGTGCTAGGTGTCACATCACCCTTCGCTTGCCCAGCATTATTGCTAGCCCACAGCTTTTGTCTGCCCTTTGTTTCCATTCCTGTGTCCTTTAAGGAACGTCCATTTGTAAATCATTCTGTAACTATCAGGCATGATTTTGATTTTTAGAGGATTTATTGTAGCCCTAGTGATTTCTGCTGTGTTGCTTTGATCTTGCTTGTAGTTTGAGTTATGAGATTAATAAGCAGCAGCTTCTATTGCTAGATATTTTATAGGTATTTATGGATGCTATAGCTATATCTTCTCTGTTTAGCTCCTTTTAACTAACCTTCTGAAAGCATCAAAGGTTTAAAATTTAGCCATTTGAAATTCATCATAGCTGCTCGTCCTTGATGATTGTTGTCTATTAGTTTTTCATGCACAATTGCATACTCACTGCAATTGCAATACAATACTTCTCCCACATTATCTTAGAAAGAAAATGCTACAGTTTCTACATATTGCACGAGATGTAATTGAGAACAGTTTTCATTCTTTTATGCTGCAGAATTCTCATACAGAGTCAATATTTTTCTTTAAATTGCCTTTGGTATGTTCTTTAAATACCTGATTTGGGGAAAGATGACATAAGAGAGGTTTGATAAGGTTTATTTTTCTATGTGAAGCTAATCTGTCAGCAGTATGTGTACAAGGTTTCCTGGAAAAGTTGCCATTTGCTAAGTCAGTGGTATGTTTCCAGTAAGGTAAGGAATAAAGTCTCTTCAAACTGTCAGTGAATGACAGGCTTTGCTTACTGTAGGCTGTGTGACGAATAGAGGGAGGTATTTTAGGCTGTGATTTTGAACATTGGCAAGGTTGTGTGCAAGAAGCTTTCATAAGAGTAGCAGAGTATTCCTTTTCCATCTGGTATATTCATGTTTTCATGATAATAAATAAAATGTGTGCTTTCAAAATGGGAAGCCATTTGAATTAAACTATGTCTAAATATTTGCAGATGTCAAAATGCATTTTTCAGACCTTGAATGAAAATTGCATCGAGAAATATTTGTATATACAAGATAGTGGCTGAATGTTTAACTTTGTCTGTGAACATAAAACTGACCAATTCTTGCTCTCTGTAGCTTAATAGATTGAAAGATGAAATATTTTTTTCTGTTACTTCTTAAAATTCACTCATGAACTCAGAAATAGGTTCCTATGCTAACTATTTAAATAACTGAAGCATTTACAGTTAAATAATCTGTAGTTTCCTCTTGTTAAAAATTCTAGAAACAGTATCTGAAAATGACAGAAATAATTAAATGAAAACTTAGATTCTTTAGTAAAAAAAAAAACCCAAACACCTCTATGTACCTAGCTATGCATTACAGATTGAGGGCTGTAAAACAGATAATATCTTGCAGAGATTTGATTTGGTATTTGTTGTCTAGTTAGTAGTTGCTCTGTATTACACTGGTCTACCCTTGGCTTAGAAACACAGCACCAACTTAATCAAATCTCTGTACTAGTTCTGTTCTTGAGTTGGTCAACTGCAGACAAGGACCGAGGTGAAAGGCTTTGAAGCTGATGATGTCTGTTTAATTACCTTAAGATTCACTGCTTTCATTTTTCTTAATTAAGGTAACGTAATAATGAAATCTGTTTGACAGCTGTATTCTAAAAGTCATCAGTTTATTGCTCGTCTGTTTGATAAATAGGCAGGTAGATGAGAATTCATTTCAGTCCTTTTGCTAGTTCTTAGAAATGAAAGAAAGAAGAAAGAGGTTATTTAGAAAGATGTTTTAGAGTCTCCCTATTACTACCACAATTTTTGTAGAAAAGGGACTGTATAGAACGCAATTTGAAAGGTCCAACCAACCAGCCAAAAAGAAAATCTCCACACCCTAACAAGCCATCTGAATTTCCCACACTCTTGCTGTCTATGAAGCGTCAGAATATTTTTACAGGCTGAGGACTTCAGCTCCTTTAGGAGCTGAAGTTAGGAAAGGGCCATCGAATGATGTCTGCAGGCAAGTAAAACCAGTTTCCTAATATTTTATTTTTATTGTTAGTTGGTATGAGGACGTTGCCTTAACATGATTATTATATACAGACAGTACTAAATGTCACTATGTGATGTTTAATATTTAAATTGACTGAAGAAAGTCAGGAAGCCAGATCAAACAATTTCCTTTCAAAGTGTTACTGTGCAATCAGTATTAAAATCCAACTTGTGCCTCGTTAACGTGGAGGTGGTTCCTATGGGAGCTTCCTGATAGCCAGACACTCTGCAATACTTTTTCTGATGCAAGATGGTGCTAGATCATGAGCCATGAAGATATATATGCAAAGCACGCACTGATGTTAGTTTTCATACTTACGTGTACACTTTTGTTGCAGTGAAGTAGTATTGGACTAAACAAATTAAATTGACAGGAAATCCTATAGTAAAAACCATGTAAATATTTATACTGTGATCATTGAACCTATAATTTCCTTGTGGAAGTCGCTATGAGTGGCTTAAGGGTAAATATATTGGTATGTGGGGAATAAGCAGGAGGATATAAAGTCATTGTGACCTTAAATATCTAAAGGAGTAGGAGCAATTTAGTAGAATGTAAAAGATAAGCAGGATTAGAAGACTTTAAAACGTGTAAACATTCACATTTGGGTTTTGCGGCCCTTGTCCGTAGCACGGATATAGAGCATTGGGTTTGTGCAAGGTGAATGGGCAGGGCAGGATGTATCTTGTGATTCATTTATAAATGACACTAAATATTGTATCAGATTCCAGAGTCCTGCTTATTTCTGTATCTGATCTTGCTAAATAAATGTTTTATTAAGAAATAGATATTTATAAAAATGACCTTGTCCCATTTTTATTCTGCTGGATTGGCTGTTTACCATTTACTTACAGTGGTGTTGCAGGTCAGCTAGGTTATGTAGCTGTTAATGGGTTAATCCAGTCCTTGCTAATTTTGTAGTCATAAATATGTTATCTAAGATAACTCTTCCTGGGCTAGGAGAAAGGTGCATCAGACCTTAGGAATTCCAGAAGCAGAGCAGAGAGAACACGACTTAGATCTGAGACACAGTTATGAAGTTACTTCAGTTTCTCTCCAGCATTTGTTCAGGTCTGGATTGCTACTTTCTCCATGCTGCAGATCAGGCTGCATTCTTCTCCCAGTTGTAATGGCAGGCTGGAAGAAGCATCTCCTAAAGACTGTTCTCTGGCCTTGCATTGTTAATGACAACAAAGACAGGCTTTTTCATTGCTGGTGTTGACTTTCATGAGTAAACTATGTTGATTGTGATTTGGCCCCAGGTAAATAGGCATTTGCATGTTCTGTCCTGAAGACAGAACTATCAGTAGAAATTTATTAGCATGGAAAAAACCCAACTGATTAACTTGACCTATTTGGAGCAAATGTTTTGCAGTACTTGCGTGTAATGTTCACCCACATCCATCTACCCAGACTATGTGGTTGTGTACCTTTATAGTCTTTATAACTTCAGCTTCTATGCCATATGTTCAATACATCAGTCACACTAAAATGTCCAAAATAAATATAAATCATCTGCTGTGTCACTTCCAGTATTTCAAAGATTCTCTTCTGTCTTGAACTGAGATATCTGATTTCGCTAACCGTCTTTGAAAGACTGTACTTTTTTTCTTCCACTGGTGTTTCAAAAACATCCAAGTGACCCTGGAATCCTGCTGGGGAAAAATGGCATTTTCCCAGCAAGGTACAGTGTTCTTAGGGGACCCACACAGGATACCTGCTCTTTCATCTCTCTTAAGAAATTTAGGCCTATAATTTATAGAGCTATTTTGTTGTTTTATTTTTTTTTTTCCCTATTTTTTCTTTTTTCTTTTCTGACAATATATTTCTTGTTCTGAGAGAACAGAACATTGTCTCAATTCTTCCTGCTTCAACAGAGCAAGCCTGTCTTTTCAAGGACAGATCATTAATTCTTGGTGTAGCCTGTTAAATTTTGCATGCCAATATTATCGAGCTCTCCAACAGAGATGTTTTGGAATCCTTTTCTCAACTACCTTGGTAGCCCTCAGGAATCATTTTCTTCCATACGATTCATTTGTTGTTGCTGGGTTGTGGAATTTTGGTTTGTTGTTGTTGTGGTTTTGTTTTCTCCTACAGCAGTATGCATTTTAATCAGTTTTATTTCTCTAGAGAATCGTAGCTCCCATTCCTCCCCAGGTTTAGCTACCTAGAAGTTTTCAACAAATTTTTGATTCCTAGAGCAGACTGTTTCCTATATGCACTTAGTATTTCATAGCTGTAAGTCATCCAAGCCAATAACCTTGAGAGTGATTTCCCAGATATAGCTACCAAACAAAAGTCTTCTCAATGTTGAAGGCACATGGCTCTTCTAACCAGATGGTTATGAGGAGGAGGAAGAAGTTAACGGGTTCAGAAGCTTGAACCATGCGGTCATGCTGTAGAGTGCTTGATGTCATCCTTTTCAGTAGTTCCCTGAAAACCTTTGGAGAGAAGCATGTGCAATAGAATAGAGAATAATGAAAGACAGCGATTGAAGCAGCTGTTCCTGAAAATTTCTGGACCATCTTCCTCTTATTCTGTTTTTCCTTTCATCTTTATGTGCAGAGTTGGGAGTGAGAACAGTTGTTTAAATGGTTCATATGTGCTTTTGTTCACAGTTCTATTACTGAAATAACTTTAGAATTGTTGTTTTCAGTGTTTGAATTTTCAGGGACTCTGAACACCTGTGGTTCTCACTGCCTTCAGCTTTGCAGTTGGAAGCACTGAACTTTAACCATCCAATTGTTTGGGCCTCCTGTATTTTTTCCATCCTCTTTATTCATTTATTTTAATTAAATTAGTAAAGAGTAGTGGGGTTTTTTTAATTAACTATTTATTTTAACATATTTGAGGGGGTTTTATTATACTTGCTCAAAGTCAAATTCTCCTTTCTGCAAAGAGCAAATGAAACATGATAATGCTATTTAAATTATTTTATGTTGTTCAGAGATGCTTAGATTTCAGCATAATCTCCTGCACAAAGGGGAATTTAGTCTGTCAGGACACAGACGACAAACTTGTTTCATTTTGTTTCGCTATGAGTAGTCTGAACACGTGCTTATGGATGTTTTCTTGTTCCTGCAAGAGGTCAATTTTGGAAGCATTTGCTCATTTCTGATGCTAACTCAGTCTTGCCACGGATCTTACAGAAATTGATGCTTCTATGAAGTCTTAGTTCTTATAGATGTGTCTGTATGAGAATCTCAGCTGTTGTTTAAAGGCGGGTGTTTGTATATCACTGTCATTATGTTGGAAGCAAATTTGGACACATGAGCCCTTCTGTCCAGAAAACTGCAAGCAAATATGCAAATATATTTTTAATCCAGTCTTGTAATTGGGGGGTGTGGTTCATGATGTCTTAATGTTTGAGTTACCATACTTATTCTGTCTTATAAACAGAGCCCAAGAGTCTTTATTGCTGAATTTCTAGTGTATAGAATTAGGTTTCTAAAAGAGTGCCAGAGTCCAAAAAAAAAATCTTTGCTTACTGGTTTAACTTTCTATAATCAGCCACTGACTGAGGTTATGAATAAGTGCTAATTGCAACGGCACTAGAAATGCTAGCAAGAATGAGGGAGAAAGCGGTGGTTCACCCAAACTTACTCTTCTCTCTGGTTCCATACACAGACTAAATTAGAAATTCTACTGCATTCAGAGGTCTCTTCTTGCGTTGTATCACTGATGCCTTGTTCCAGGAATGTAAAATTGTGCTTTTATTCCTTCAGTCTGAATGAAAAGATGCATTTATAGAACAACTTGAAGTTGTGGAACTACATTCTGAATTAGATGCCAAAGCCTGATAGCTGATGTCTAAATTAGTGTTTATGTCACTGCCAGAATTTTACAGCCATTGCTCTTCTTTCCTTAATAGTTTTCTGGACCTTGATAGTTCATACTTAGATTTCAAAAATAATGATATTATAGATTATACCTGTACATAAAGCTATGATGGTTGCTTATCCAGTGTGTAAACGAGTTAAACAACTTCTCAAGACAATATTCTGAGGGTCTTATAGACACAAAGAAATCCAGGTTCTCATTATTGTTTCTGTAGAATATGTGGCTGCACCAAAGAAAATGCTAGAATTCATTCTGGTCTGAGTAGCCCTATTATGCTAATTTTCTTTGGGTTGGAGGGAACCACATTTATTAGATGATGCAAATTCTAAAATTTGCCTGTGTACTTTGTGGATGTGTGCCTTTCTCGGGCATCATCAAAGTCGGGTCATTGGTGTCAGGGAAACTGCTAAGATGCCTTTTCCTGGTTGCCCTCAGCATCTTTAAAATATCCTTATACTTTTTCCCCCCCCATTCTTGCTATTGTGTTTCTTTTCAGACATCTTTTCTCTTGACTGATCATGGGTAGAGCTCCTGCCCGTCTTTGTACACAGATCTCTGTTTTTGTACCTCTTGGTAAACTAATTTCTTAAATTTCCATCTCCTCTATTATTTGTCTTTTTTTTTTTTTTTCTCCTTTAAATATGGCGCCCAGAAATATAGCTCAAGGGATATTTCTCCTAGGCTGGTATAGCAAAACATCTGTGCTTCTGTTTTTATTGCGTATTCTCTCGGCAGCGCAAACAGCTAGGCACTTAAAGATAATGAGATGAAGGCTCCGAGTCTGCAGCTAATGACAAAGTTGCAGAATTTGCATTTTTTCTTGTGTCTGCTTTTCCCAACATCCTAGATTTTTGTCTAAAGTCCCAGTTTGGATGACTTCTGGCCTCATGTAAAATATTCATTAATCAGAGTCGCAACGGTTCTGTTAAATAGAACAGAGCTCTTTTGAAACTCAGTGATTTTTTTTTTGTTATTATTATTTTATTCCCCCCTCCCCCCCCATGAAAGAATCCACGCAGAACATTTTACAGGAAAGGAGGCTAAACCTCCTGTTGCGTCTTCTGCAGGTAGGCATCTTGCACTGGTGGCGTGCAGGTTGTGCGGTCACAGTTATACCTTGAGCCCAGGACCCAGTTGTACCAATGTAAACCACAGAAATGCTGCAGACACAGACCGAGGTGGCTCTTACAGCTGATCAAGACAACAGGATGAAAGATTCATATCAGGTTCTGGGTGTCAGTGTCTTCTCTTCACTCAGGCTGTAAATACCTTGTCCTCATTTGCCCTGCTTTGTTATTGACAGAGAGCAAACATAGCTGAGGGAAGGGGATGATATACTTGGGCAATGCCTACTCCTTACACACTGAGCCATCCTTAATTGTCAGTTAGCAAACTGGGCCCACAACAGTTACTTCTCAAACCAGAAACTCAGTTGGCTTTGTCTTGTTTGAAACTACAAAATTACTCAGCATTAATGATGACATCCATAGTATTTAACCAGAGAAAGCATTAAATTAACTTTTCTTCTTGAAACACATGTCGTATCTAACATGAAAGGCGTATTTGCCTGGAGCCTAACTGGTACCAATAGTAATAACATGGCTAATTTATGTCAGCTCATAAAACTAATGACTGTGTTCTTTCCAAGTGGTAGTATCAGTTCACTTGGTGGCAAGGACAGCGTCTTTGCTTTTAGTCACTTGGCTTTGAGTTTTTTTCTAAATCAGAAGTCATGTCCAGAGTTTCTGCTTTATGTCCCAGGAAGCATATGTTCCCAAACCGGGACTAGGCAGCTATGATTCATCCTGTATCTTTTTTTTTTTTTCTTTTTAATTCTGTATGCTGTTGTATTTCAGTATCCTTTCTCTTTGAACCTTTTTACAACTCTAAAACCAGTATCTTTCTGTTCTCAATAATCATTAGGGTAGATCTGTTTTATGACCCAGCTTGCAAAACCCCATCTTGCGATTTGCATGCTTATGTCAGCACTTACACAATGCAGGCATTCAGAAGATCTGGAAAATTTTAAGGCATCTTATTTTGAAATTTCAGCATCTATGAAAGTGATTCCTGACCCTTGGGATGAACTCTGTTAAAGTCAATTGAGTTCCTATAAAGCTAAAAATATGCTTTCCTTTGCTGTTAAAGCTTCAGGCTCCTGGCTATACAGTTGCCAAAAGCAAAATTTCAGCTGAGTTCAGTGACATCCCACCTAAAGCCTAAACCTACGATTCGGTTAGCCACTGAATATCGCCAGATATGCAGATGGGAAGAAAAGTAGTCATGAACTTGTAGCAAGAGAGGGAGAAAGGAGGAAGAAGAAAGGCTGAGATCTTAAAAACTGAAGAGTTGTGAGGACAGGAAAACTGAGGCCTGTAAAGACATATAAGGCATTTGTATGCCTGCAGATTTGGAATTCTTTGGTCCTTGTAGACGTGCCAAGCATTTGGCAACTGCAGTTTGAGTCAGTGGAATCACACCAAATGACTTGTTCACCTGAAAGACCTGATGTAAAGTCACTGTGAAAACTGGAATTCCCAGCTAGGACAATATTAAATTAAAGAAAAAAAAATAATCCAGAGGACATTATAAGGATGTTTAATCCAGTTACAAAGGGTCATCCCTGCTGCATCTGTCAAATATTGATCAAGGACAGTGTTGCCTTATCGCGGGTCCTAACGACAAATATACCCCCACAAAAAATCTAACCCATAAAGGGGTAGGGGTGCTTTTAACCCCACTGATAGACCTAGCAGAAGGGATACATTAGAGCTTCGCTTAGCTGCACTCCTGAGCCAGTTTTATAGTTGTGGTGTGTTACTGATATCCACCCTGTCTATAGCATACGTGCTGTTTGCAGTGCTGCTGTTCTCATTCAAGTCTTTGGAGATTTTTTTTTTTGCAGTAGCACAGCTGTGTACCCCTACTACAGCATTATTCAAGTACGGACATTAGCTGCTGTCGATGGCTGCACAAAAATCAAAGGTATCAGGTCCACAAAATACCAGAAATTTATTTTTCAGATTTCTCCAGCAAACTGCTGCATTGCATGCAAGCCTGAAACACTGGTTGGCTCTGCCTTCATGTGCAGCCTCTTGCTTTTCACACGCTTTTGGGTACAACACCTGCGATCTCAGGCTGTAGTTTCCCACTAGGGAAGTCTCGCTCCATGGAACAACAGTGACGGTGTTTGCTTGCAAGCATGTTTGGCTGGTTTGACTAATCAAACCAGTTTGCTTACAATCAGATGAAAATAAAGTGCATGGACAGACAGAGTCTTCCTCTTAACTGGGATCGCACCCGCACCAAGATATTTCACCATCAGTCCGTTCAACCTGAGTTAATTGTTATAGGTTTCAAAAATTAGCTTAAGTATATGGCATAAAACCTCTGAGAGCAGCAGCTGTAACTGTAGCTGGGAGGAGCAGAGGTGAATAGGCTTTTGGCACTGGCAGATGAGGAAACCAAGTTAGCTGTCACAAAGGTGGTGTGGGTGGGGGGGGGGGGCGCGGAGAATGAAATCTGCGCCACCTTTTCGTTTCTGTGCTGGGTATTGCACTCCTTTAGCGTGGCATTGTCCGTTTGGTAGGTTCGTTCATTTCTTAAGACTATTATTAGCTGTGTAACTATTGGGGAAGAAGCATAACTGGGAGAAGCAAAGGGAAAGAAGTCGCTGAAATGCTCACAAATGAGTTACTGTTGCAAAAGCGAGCTGCTTGCTGGCCAGTCATTTTTCATTTTGTTCCTCAGAACTGAATGCCTTATTTTCATTTCACTGAATATTTCAATGAAGTCACCTTTTGCCACCAACATTTATCATCCACCTTTTCCTCCTTGCATCATGTTTAAATCTCTCTCTCTTGATTTTGTTGTTTGGCGTATATTTATTTATTTACTTGTTTACTTAAAGCCTTATGCCATTAAGCAGCCTTCCACCAAACCAATAAATGGGTAAAGAAATAAATGTGTTAAAAGCAACTGTCTGCGCTGCGATTTATGCAGAAGCAGCTGACTCTTTCAGGTTCTTAAGAGCTGCATCGTAGCTTTGAAAGTGACGGGCTTGAACAGTGAATTGAGTTTCCTTCATGGAGCTGACCTCCAGGAATCTCTTCCTTTTCAACTGCAAGGATAAAAACTTTTCCTAGTTTCAAAGTCTGTCTCTTTCTTTAGTTTTCTTTTCCTAAACCTCTCTTGATAATGTTAGAAGGCTGGGACCTTAGACAAGTTGTTTTTATACCATTTTACCATTTTATTTTTTCTTCTGCTCTGGCTTTGACAGATTTGCTAAGGAACTGGAACTACCCAAACTTGCTCACTCAATGAATCACTTTACCCTTTTGCATCTCAAGCTCTTTTCTGCTCTGTCCCTTATCATTCCTTTCAGGAATGAAGAATATGGCAGTAAAGATGCCTTAAAAACATGTTTCTTAAATTTAATGTGGAGTTTTTTTGTTGTTGTGGGGTTTTTTTGTTTGGTTTTTTTTTTTAAAGAAGGTGTATTTAAAGCTGTTCTCAAGTTTAGCCTGAATGAGAAATGACCCAAAGATATTTCATAACTCTGAGTTGTGGCTTTCACAAAACAGACTATAAGGAGAAGTAAGAAAATAAAATCAAGGGCCACTTCACTTCCACTTGCTTTTTTCATTCCATTCATAAGGAAAATAGCCCTCTACTTTATTCTATTTATCCAACTTTTTGGGCAATTTGGAGCCAACATAAATAAATGAGAATGGCTGTAAGTAGAGAATCATTCAACCATTATGCAGTTATAAAACGAGCAGGAGCTAAGAACATATTCAAAATGCAGGTGCAAAAATTTGAGTGCCAGAGCAGCATTTCTATTACCCGATCTAGCTCCCCAGCCTCCTGCAAGTGCGCTGAGCTGATTCTCAGTGGAATGATTTGACTGCAAACCAATTAGAAAAATCTTATATGTGCTATACTCCTACACGGAGGTGCAAAACACTACAAACACCAAGTAACCAGATATTGCTCTGTGCTTAGACTTCCCTGTCTTCAGGCTCTTGATGTTATCCAAAAGATGGTTTTCTGGTTTTACTGTCTTTAGACAGGAGTTTCTGTAGGGGACAGGCACTATGCTAGCCCCTTCTGCTGAGTTATTTTAACAGCAGTGTACTAGGATCAGAAATAATGGTTGATGTAATAGTTTGTGTGTTGCTAGTCAGGCAGCATTGCCAAGCCTTGTTCTAAGATGCTGTGAACTTTACCTGTCATCCCTGAAGGACCAGGATACTGGGAGTGGGTGATGAGAGCTCTTACACAGTAGCACAGGTCTTAGCAGCATGTAGCCCATGTTGAGCTCTGGCTGGTACATGGAGCGAGATGTTTATAAAACGGGGCATAAAAGAAGACTTTAGTGTAGTCATGTTGAATTCAGATGCTCAAGAGCTACTGGGGAGGAGGAGAAAACCTGAGGGTGTAGGATATGCTGAGATAGCGATGGCAATAAACTTGAGGCTAGTACTAACTACCTGAAATGATAAAAAGCTACTGGGAGGTTGGGAGCCTTTCCCTCTGAGAGCTCCTTAAGATGTGATCACTTAAACACTGTCTTTGCAACTTGTTCTTCGGCAGTGATATGGGTGGAGGGTAAGTAGGTCCAGGCTCGGTCCTCACCAAGGTGAGGAATTGCCAACTACTGTTGCCATTTCTTCTAAAAATCCTCTTATATATTTCTTTTCTTTAAGTGGTTTGGTGCAACATTGAGACATTGAGTGTCCCTAAAAAACAGGAGTCCAGAGAGCGCTGGGATGCTCCATATATGAATTCAAAATATCCCAGTGTGACTATGCTTGATAGTCAGCCTGGCCAAGACAGAGATGAAAGGGAACACAACTTTCACCATCTAGGGAAGTGTCTGTTTAAAGTGAGGTGCCTTAGGTGGCCGGGGAAGGTTAGGTAGCACTTTCTGAAATCTTTTCTTGAGCTTAAGTGTTTCAGTGCATCATCAAGTGCCAGCTGAGTGAATACTGCCTTCAGTGGAAGGAACTTTCAGCTGTACTTTTCAGTGGTCTGTTTAGCTCGGATGCCCAGATGTGTAAGAATATCTCAAATAATGTCAAAATCAGTGGCAGATGTTGTGGTAGTCACTGTTCTACTACAACTGGTCTGAGATTACCAACACCCGAGTCTTCCCCTGTGAATACCTGAATAAACATCAGATACCATTGTTTTTTTTTCCTTTCCTATTTTTCCCCTTTGGATAAACCAGAAGACAAGAGCAGACGATGTTTTGTATTCAGTGTGTATTCCACAGCCAAGTGCTACAGTCATCGGGTTCCAAACGAGAGAATGTTTTTAATGGATTTATCGTATCTATTTTTCTTATCTAATATAACCGTCTGTCTCTTAATGCTTTTGGTAAGCTTTCAAGGATTATATCAACTTTCACGACTGCAGTGTGGGATACAAAGTGGGATTCAAACTGGCTGTAAATGTACTGCTTGGAGGTCAGGAGAAATCTATTGTGGCACTGTGGAGCACCCTTTAAGTTGATTTACTGAGCTGAGAAGTCACGGGTGGGATGCTCACCGAAAACTGGGTGAGGTTTCTCTGCATTGCACTGTAGTTTGTGGATGCGTACCTGAGCCTGGGAAGTAATTTCTGCAAGATTTGTTTAGCTTGCCTTTTTTTTATGATTCATTCTTTATTTTTAACACCAGCATCATAGAATAGAGGGCTGTTCTCGCAGTAAAATAGCTCACGTCAGAAACTGAATTTGCTATGGGCTTTCCGTATGATAATTAATATGTCATCTTACCATTTGCATTTGTTTACGATAAAAGCACATACACAATGTAAAAATGAAAAAAAATAATAAAAAAGGAGATATTTCTGTGCCTGAAGGATATATTTTGAATGAGTGTGGGACATTCAACTACTGTGTGGCTGAAGTCTATGAATGTATAAATGACTAATGTATATTCATGCTGTCAGTAGCAATTGAAAGGCTCCTACTCTCCCGACCACAAGAAAATGCATTCTGGTTTTTGTTCTCCTTCAGTCATTGTGGCTTTTCCACTCTACCCACAGGGAAAATGGCCTTAAGACCCAGTGAAACAGAAAGGATTGCTGGAGAGGAGAGTGTTCAGAAGAGTGTCTCTCTTTGTCCCTTGCCCCTGACCCCCCAATTTGGCTCAATATGTTCTCGACCATAAAGACAAAGGCTGTGATAGCGTAAGCTCTACACAAACAAGGACACCTGTGACCCTGGTTTCATACCAAAGGGTGCCAGGCCTGGTGGAAGTACCTCTGACCATCATTTTAATTGTGCTCCCAGTGCCGCGTAGTTCTAAAGGCTCACCTTCGTTTTTGACCAGATTTGTCATGGTGCAAATAAGAATTACATAAGGTAAAGTAAGCAAAGCAAGCCTGTCCACCTGCTTCTCTTTGGATGTTCAGGAGCCCAAAGGTAGACTCTAAAAACCTATTTAAACCAGTGGTTTGACCATAAGCAGTTTTGGTGAGATTGGTCAAATTTTTCTATTTACAGTGGCTTTTAGTTGCAAATGTTTCCTTCATCTTATATTCCTACTTTACGAAATGCTAGCCAAGGATCTGTAGCGTCTAGGAAAGGAGTTGCATTGGAAGAAAAAGAGAGAAAAGATGAGATGGGAGAGTAGTAGGATTTTTGGACAATGAGGACCGTGTTACCTGCACTTGAACTAATGCATTCACAGTGGCAGTCATGATGTGGGATGAGAGTGAAATAACCTCTAATTCAAGCAATTTGCAGGCAAAACTCCTTATGAGTGAAGATGGAGAGTAAAGAAGAATTAAGCAGCCGTGCGGCTGGCAGGTTAGATGGGAATAGTGTAATGGTGATGAAAAGTATCAGCACTGCAACAGGGTTAAAAAATATCTCGGTCTCAAAGTACTAAAGTCTCCACAGGAGCCCTGAATGGTTTCAGGGATGAAGTGGGCTCAAAGGCTGAGGTAAAGAGAGATGTTCATCTGAAGTGTCACACCACCTTTGGCTGCAAAAGAGAGTGGGAGAACGCTTGAGAGAGACTTAACCTAATTGATTAGGATAAAGACAGCAGTAAAAACAAAAGGTTGCAGTCTGAACTTCTTTTTGTATAATACCATTGACATCAGTCAGGTTGTTGCAGGTGGAGATAATAAAGCTCTGGTTTAAGTTAGGTTGAAACTATGAAGTTCACAGGCACGTTTGAAAATTTATAGGGTCACACCAAGCATCGGTTTTCGACTTGAATTGCTTCTTGACATCTGCTTCAGCAACAATAGTCAAGTTGGTTGGCTTGCAGGAGGTTTTTGTGCTGGTCTTTTTTCCTCTACAAGTTTATCTGGTCCTAACTTCTAGGTGAAGTCTGTGTTCAGACACAATTGGGTTTGGATGGCTGGTTCAGATTAGTTTTCATGCTTTCCTAAACATCTTTGTCCTTCTTGAATAATAAGTACGAATCAGGCTTTTTCCTCAGCCTTTTCTGAAAAGACGCAACTCTGCAATAGTGGTATATCTCTGAGGATGAGGAGTGTGGAGGAATACGCGTGCAGTGGGAACAGTGTGGTATCCAGATTCTGCTGGATCAAACCACCAAGACAGGGACTTTGACGCCTGCCATTCTGCAGCACCAAACTTTTCTTTTTTTTGTCTCCAAATTTTTAATAGTTTGTTCAAGAAACATCAACCGAGGCTTGCCGAGCACTTTGTACTGATGATATGCTGCAATGTTTATTTTTCTCTTTGGCACTTTTAAACCAGTAGCACTTCATCTCTGACAGTGATTTTTTTGTTTGTGGTTTTTTTTTTGTTTGGCATACCCCTTGTCCTTGGAAATTTTGTGGCATTTTGTTTGGAAAATAGAATGGTTGTTTCTCATAACACTGTTTTATGTTTGATTCCTAAACAGTTCATATGTGTGTTTTACAAGAAGAGTTAAATAAAGTGTTATAATTGACTTTACTCAGATGCTGGGGGTGGGGAGGGAGGAACAAGAGATACCAGAAAACAAGGATGTGCTTTTCAAGCACAATCCGTTCTGCACTTGGTTGCAATGTCTTTTGGTGGTTAAAAGCTACCGTATCCTTTCACATGGAGAGTGCCAGACATAATGAGCACGGCCTAGTGTTTGGCAATTTCTTTTCTCTAACCACTGGCTTCGATTGCCTGTTTAACAACGAACACCCCTGAGTGAAGTCCTGGTGTCTGACATGCTATCTTGATGCATGTGGCTTTCAGGTATGAGAAGCAAAAGTGCACACAGAGCCCAGGTTTGTTGAGAATTAAGTTCTGCACTTTTAACGTGTTTATTGAATCATCTGCGAGCTGATGAAGAGAGAAAAAATTATTGTGATTAATAACGATAAAGGTCATGTTTACTACTGTTACTGCTGTTTTATTTATCCCACATTCATCTTTGATTTTGCTCTGTGAACTGGATTGCTTTAATCCAACGTTTTTACGTTATTGCCAGACTTAGGTAGGAAACATTCTGTTAGATGCACTGGAAAGATAGAGAGGTGATTGAGTATGTTGTAGACATGTCATGTGACTTAAAGAGAAAAAAGATCATTCCTGGGTTTATCATCTAATGTATCTATTCCCCCCATGTCTGGAGAGGAGTCTCACGATTTTAGGAGGTGTGAGGACCTTAGTGATAAAAGATAAAAATGAAAAATGAGAACATCTGTTTGTTTATTGAATAAGAGAATATAATGTCTGGAGGTTAGGCAGGAACGTAATTTTCTATGACCTCTTTTCAAAGAAGCAGTAAGAGAGCACGTGCACCTAACTGTCTTGAAGGATCAGCTGGCAGTTCTATAAACATTTTTCCATGGCTACATTATAGCTAATTTTGGTGAATGATTATATTTATAGTCACTGAAATTTTATCACTCTTCAGCTTTTCTCAGTCTACTGTAATAAGGCAATCCATGGTGAATATGGGCACGTGTCCAACCTCACTATACACTTGAATTCATTTGGGGCTTTTAAAAATTTTCATATTAAAAATAAGGTAGCTTTCCACTTTCACATTGTGAAAGGAAATTGCTGAGCGATGTGGGGATTGTTTTGTGCTGTACATTACCAGTGTTTCACTTTAGTGCCCACTGGCTTTCAGCAACACTGTCCAGGGCATTTAAAGGGATTATTATTGTTATTATTTGGCAGCATCAATACTATTATGTTCTTTGATATTGCAGCTAAGTGGAAGAAAGGTTAATGAAATTATTTTCCCATTGGAAAATGCTGTTCCATCAAACTGGTCTTAATGTATTGGATTTGTTTACTTTCTCTCTGAGGATTTTGAAATTTGTGAGTTTCCTGCTGCTTTAAACAACAGAGCTCTAAAATCCAAACTCCTTTGCCAAACCAAATTTCCATTCTCTGTACATCCCAGCTTCAATTATGGGCGAGGATTTCTGATTTCCTGCAGGTTCAAGGCAGGAGGCTAAAGATCATCAGCTGCACTAATGTCCACTGCTGGTTAATCCATTATTAGTGTTATTATTTGAATCACAGCAGTGCTTAAATGCCTTAATCAAGAATGTGGTCCATGTGTGCCTATGCACGCATGTATAGATAATAGGAAATAGTTTTGATCAAATGGCTGACTGAGCAAGTGAGAGAAGACCAGAAGTTTGGGAGGCACTACTGAGGACCGCAGCGTGTGACATCAGTAGAAGGGATGTGACGAAATCCCTGGTGCTGCCCTGAAACAAATCTCATTGAGAAGAAGTTGGGTTTGTTTTTTGTGTTTTCTCATTGACCGAACAGTGCTCCTTTTAAAACTTCCCCCTTTTTTTACAGTGTCCTCTGTTACTGTTCTTTGTTCACCTGGTTCTCATGGTGCCTCCAGTGGCTAAGGGAACCGGGACTGTCTGAAGAGACTGGAAAGCAGAGCTATTGCGTTTCTTTTTATTGCTAATCATTGCAGTTCCTGGCAGATGGCCTAATTGCCAGAACAAAAGGAAGCTCATGAGAATAGTGGCGGTGGAACTTGGCCCAGTGACTTTCAGTAAGATACATGGCTTCTAAGAGCTCACAGTGCATTGGGATAGTAAATGTTATTGCTGCTTGAATGTTCTCAGAAGGCTTTGAATAATGGGTTTATTAAATGCAATTTACAGCCAACTATAACTTCAAGAAATGAAGCAAAATATGTTTAGCAATTTCCTTTCATGCTTTCTTCGGGGCAGCCAGGAGAGTAGACAGTGTATCTGAGCCAGAAGCTTTTTTAACCGATGCTCTTTCACTTCCCTCTTCAGGTACATAATTATCATTAATGTTAATGAGCTACCTGCAGATGTGACATACGCAAGCATATATTCCAAAAAAAAAAGGGAGTTGTACCTACTGACTCCAATTGGTTTGTTTTGTGAATATTATATTAAGTATGTCCTGTCAGGGGGCTGGAAATGTTTTCTGCAGCAAGCCCGGGAACTGCAATATTTCTGGGGTTTATTTATTTTTTTAAATTAAAAAACTCCTCTTCTCTTAACTCATTTCAATGCTTGTTTTCCTTTCTGTTGTTTGAATTGCATCTGCAGCCTCAAGTAATGATCTAAAAATGAACTAGGAGTGAAGGAACCTCTGCTAGATATATAAGAATGTAAATTACAGAAGCAAAATTAAAAAGAAAGAAAATAAAAAGCTTGTCGTGATCTTTCCTCGAGGTCAGCAATGGGGCAGAAAGATTACTGTGTGATTGCTTGGCTTGCCTACTTGCCACGTCTACTATTAAAATCGTAGGACAAAAAAAAAAGGTATATATTTAAAAACTTGTGAAGTGGCAAACATATGGAATTGGAGTTTATTGCTTGTGCTGCCTTTAGCTGCACCCCTGCTCCACCCTTTCTGCTGTTGTTCATATTGCTTTGTTCTTTGAAAAAATCTGCAATCCCCTGTAACTCTAGTGGTGATGGAGAAGGAAAAAACGGTTTCTTCTCAACTGTGTTTCCCTATATTGTGTCAGGCACCGGCTTTGGTTGTGCTGAGGCTCTCCCTGGCGTAGCAGCCCCTGGGGGTGTCTGTCCCCATAGCCATAATTCGGTAAGTGGATCCCTGCAGTTGGTGCTGAACAACGAGATTATCGATACAGTATGTTAGGGTTGCAGGATAGAGCTGCTGTGAAAGCAGCTCCAACTAGGTTTTTTAATAAGGCCGGTGAGCACAATAGAAGGATAAAAGTCATCAGTATGTGTCATTATTCGGTTGCCTCAATGTTATTTGTTGCTGATTTCCAGTACATATACAGTTTACTGTTCTCTCCCTTTTCCCAGAATATAAATGAGGATCTCATTAAATTTAAAGCGCAGCTGTGCTGAAAAATAGTACTGAAGTCAGAATCTTCACTGATATCTTTCCATATGAGAAAACATTGATACTGCCTTTGCCTGCTGCCCCAATTTAATCAAAGCATTTTATGTCTAGGAGACCTGGTTATTGTGCAAAGTGCTGTCTTCTGTGAAGTTTGGGTGTTGTTTTTTTTCAGCCTGGCACGGTTGCTGTGTGCGCACAGGCACCAATTTGCTACCGCACGGGCACAGGTCATCGTGAAACAAAGAGCTATTTCACTCTGAATTCCTGTCTTGACCCAGAGTATTCCCATGGTACTAACAGCGGTGTAGGGGGACATAGAAATCATGTTGCTGGTTTACAGGCAGAGCAGCTAATTTGCATAGGCAGTTCATAGAGCTGCCCTAGATTTAGACCCTCTCCTTGATTTGAATGACTGGGGACCAAACACAGGCTGAGGAAGTTAACTAACGAGACTCCTCACTGCTTCAGGCTTCCCTCTTATCAGCAAGGGCTATTGCAAAAAGAGTGAGTTCCTGGCCATGCGTTTACAGTGTGGAAATTTTTAATAGGATGGAATCTCAGAGCACTGGGTGAGTGTTCAAAGAGCATGTTTTGAACCTGGAAAGACAAAAGGTGCCTGTGTGGAGGTGGTACAATGCCGCTGCTTCTTCCCCGGTGCCCGTTTACCTAAGTTCAGGCTGGGGCAAGGTGGAGAAGAGCAGCTTTTTCGCTTCCCTTTCCTGTTCTCAAAATAGTGTCACTTCTGCAGACGTGTCTGGCGCAGTGTTTTCTGAGCTCCCCATTAAAGGCTGTAGCTGCATTGCTGCTTCATGAAGTTGTGAACAGTAGCGACAGCACTGAATCCGTCTGCTGATTCAGGAAGACATTTAATTCATACAAAGGAATCGTACACATTTCTGTTTGGGTATTGGCAATGGTGAGTTATATTCTGCAGTAATTAGTGGTGTGAATTCAGTCGCCTATTAGTGCAGATTTGTCTTTCTTCATAGCTAATTCTTTACTTTCTCAAGCATCACATGTGCTTTATTGCATTTTCAGCATGTGAACTATGACACTTGGATCGTTATGTTATGGGATTCTACAAAAAAGTAAAGTTGACCCTTTTCAACTCCTTGGGTGCCTTGAACTTTAAGCTGTGTTTTTTTCATAGCTGGAAACATAACTTTAAATAAATGAAGCTGAGATTTCCCCATAACATGACTCTAATACTTTTAGTCTTAAAATAAAAGAGCAGATATTATGAGATTCACAATAAGATGACGG
>NW_009646935.1:1241330-1243371 GCF_000708025.1 Charadrius vociferus | reverse complement strand
TTACACATCCCAACTAAGATATGATTTAGAGGGCGGCTCCATCATCGTTGCCCTATTTGAAAATGCCCCAGTTTCCCTAACTTGCTGTATACAATTATGGAATACAGTATGCTTTTGAAAGATATATTCCTTTCTCCTTAAGGAGAGAACATCTGCATGGCAAACAATTTTGCTCGAGTGGTAACATTAACACTTTTGACTGGAGAAAGAAGACAATCTCTGTAGCTATGTTAAAGTAATCACTCTTAAAATAAGCTGTGCCTTATGAAACAAACAATTCCCTGTTATTATAAGATTTACATACTGGCTTAAATTAAAGCAAGCTGCCCAGGCGTGTTGCAGTCCTGGGCTAATCCCATTCAAGTGGCTTATGCCAGACGTAAAAATGGCTTTGCCATTGTTAGTTACTGAAGTGAAATGGAGCGCTTTTGTCATACCGGGCGAATAATAGCTTATCATTCAGAAAATAATTGCCGTTCTCAGCAATTGGCTACCAGTAGGTAAAATTCCTAACAGTCAGATGCAGCTAGTGAATACAGTTGAATATTTTGTATTGCCGTGGTCCGCCTTAATATAACTCCCCAGGGAGCGGTATTTTTTTTAAACCTGGAAAAATTAGCCTTTGCTCTAGTTTTGGGTGATGATTTTCTGAGAGCACTGCAAAAGCATCTCACAGCCCCTGGCAAGACTGCAATTCTCCATTATCACCTTAGATAACAGAAGAGAAGGTACTTTTGATTCATTGTCACATTCAGATAAGGAAGGAAGGAATCCTCTCCAGCAAGTGTGAATAGAATCCTGTAAACACACAGGATTAAGTACAAAGGAAAAACACAACCCTCAGAAAGGAGCTTTTGGTTGGAAGAACATTTTCACCTTTACAGACATTTTTGGCATCTTTGCATTGCGCAGCAGAGCTGTGCGTGAGCAGTCATGGGCAGTACGGCGTTCTTCCCCGTAGATTTTGACTGGGAGAAGTTCCTGCAGGAACACCTTCCTCGCTCTGTCGGCTTTACTGGTGTTCCCTCCTTTTCCTGTGCAACACTACAGTCTGCACAGGGAAGACAGCCTTCTAGCTGCGTTGTTACTGGCTTGTGCGGTATCAACAATACAAAGCGGTGCAGCCTTGTGTTATGCTTTTCCCTTTGCGTGAGAATTGGTGAACTTTTATTAAGCATTAACCATTCTGCTGATCTTGAGCAGTAACAATATATTTAGTTGAAATTAGTAGAAAAGATCCAAGAGCTCTCCCTGGTCTTTCCACATACCATCAATGTATATTTGGTCTTGATTGTCCTGAGACGGTGTAAATGAGATCAAAATAACGGAACACGCTGGCCCTAGCTGTCAGCATAATAACCGCAATACTCGGAATGAGCCTGTCCCATGCCCTCTGTCATCCTCTGCTTCGTTGCAGTTGCTGTCTCTATCGCCTCTTCCAGTAGTCTTCTACAACGAAATGAATCACCAGTACATTTTTCATGTGAATTCCAGGAATTATTCAGAGGCAAATGCCCGTAGTCTGTTATCGCGCACTTGCCAACAGTCTGAAATCTGCTCAAAACAGTCACCGGGAAGCCATAGTTCATTTTGCTGTCACCTAATTGCATGCACCTGCTGGTGACAGCAGTAAAATGTGATGTCTCTGACATGATGGCAGCAGATGGGGTGCTCAGAAGAGCTGCTTCCATTTTTCTTCCTAATGAGCATAGTCTTGTCTCTCCCTTTGCCTTTTCACTGTGTTGGGAAGGTACAGAGATATGCTGGGGAAGATGATGGCTGCGGCAGTGGAGCTTAATGCGACACTGCTACTTTTTTCATACTTTTCCTAATAACATGTCAATCAAATATGCATGTATGAAACTTTCTTTTTAATGGAATTAGTGAAAGAAAAGACTTTTACAAACGAAAGGCCTCACCGGAACTCCATAACAAGGGCGGTATGGTTGGCACGTGTAAAGCTACAAAAGAGGCAAGACTTGTAGGAAGAGCCAATTTATCTTCTTTTCATTCCTTTTTGATGCTCATACCTAAAGAGGGG
>NW_009646935.1:1237656-1241296 GCF_000708025.1 Charadrius vociferus | reverse complement strand
CCCCCCCCTCTTTTTTTGAGGTTGGTCTAATGGGAAGAGATTTCCTCTCCCTACCAGTCTTGTCTCTCTGCAGCCTGACACTCACTGGCTCTTGTACCAATGTTTTAAAAACCGTACCCTGGTGAACAGTAATGCATAAAGGATTTGCACTTTCTAATGAGACAAAACCAGCATCGCCAGCTTGATACATTCCAACTGCAAATGTGCTTAATCAGAAGCAGGGGGGAAGGCAGTCATAAATTTTCTGACAGACTGTTTTGGGGGGGTTAAAATGCTGATACATCAGAAACTGACGTATCTTGGAAATAAGTCCCTTTAAAGAAGTAGTTCTGAAAGAAACAGTTGATTTTTGTTTCAGGATAAATATTTAAGCAAGGCCAGGCTTGACAACTGAGAAACTAAACATTACTTTGAACAGTGTAGTGATGCACTACTATTTAAACTTGTGTTACAAAATCACTAGTGCCTTAGCGGTGTGCCAGTCCCAGACCAGGATTTCATGGTGCAGAACTTCTCTGCAGTGGAGCATAAAATCTGGGGTGGCATCCTGCTTCCAGCGTGGGTTTTTAGGAAAGTCAGCCTAAGGCATCCTTCCATGTTTCTGCTCTTCACGTTCCCTTGGAGTTATGACCTGAACACTGGGCTGTACTTATAGGGTTATGAGGACTTGAGGAATAAACTGAGAATTCATAAAGCCCTCTGGCATACTGCAGCTGTGGTGGTGCAGTGGTCTTAATGGATGTATTTGAGCTTATGTGAATAGATGATGCTGCAGCCATAATTCTGCTGCATAATGCTTTAATCAGTTGTTTGCTGTTGTAAAAGCAGAAACCTTTCATTTGTGCTGAATTTGATTCTAGCTTATTGTTTTTCAAATAAGTATAACTGAAATGTTCAGCTGCTGATTCCCATTGCTGAGCTGTGTTTTGCTTGGGACTTTCAAAAGCACTTAAATAACTTAGGAGCACAGCTTCCATTAATAGTCATTTAAGCACTTTGGAAATGTCTTCTCAACATTCAGTCCATAATTCTCCCAGAGGAATGACTCAGGTAATGTTGGCTATATAAAGCTTTTTCAATCTGAGTTTAGAACTGTTTAATAAGTGGGGGGTTTATTTAAAGCATTCAGCGGACTTTGCTGCTACATGCTGATCGACGCAGTCGGGGGTGCAGATAAATACATTGTGCAAATGAGCAAATACGGACCTCATCAAAGCCTACCGAAGGCCATCAAAAATCTCCCACTGTGAGGAACGTTGGCTCAGACCCATAACAAATAAATACAGGGAAAAAGCAAAGAGATTGCACCACTGAATGCCCTTTATTCTTGCGGTTGAATAATAACGTTCTTTTAGTGTTAATTATTTTGTTTCCCAACTCTGTACCTCTCGTATGCACACAGCTGCACTCCCCTCTCACCAATGGCCTTCTCTCCCCAGCAGAAGGCGGTCTTACTGTCCCAGCGTATTGCAAGGCTCTTCTATGAGGAGGAGGTTATACTGGGTCTTGCTGAAGGTGGTTCAGTCCAGCTGATAGAACTGGCTGTTAAAATCACAGCTGGATCCCAAAAAAAACTTACTTCAAGCACTGCTTCTTGTGCCTGCAGGCCTTTCTCTTGGGAGCTGTGCCACGCAGACTTGCCTTGGCTCTTCCTTTATCATCCCCTCCCTAGGCAAGCTCAGACCCAAATTTCCCTCTCCACTGCATGGGAGGGAAGAGCTCTGCCGGTCCCACTCCATGTTCCCATCGGCCTCTTCCCGTCCCCTTGCATATTGGTCTCATCTCATCCTTGGTATTTCCTTGGCAGTGCATTTTTCATAGTACCTTGATAATACGTGCAGAAATTGCTGGCTGGGCTAGAACGCTTGGTTTCTTTAAATTATCCAGCTCAGTTGAGTTTTATTGAAGTGCAGTGCTGCAATTTAGGTATCAGTCGAGATGCATCTTCAAGATATACCGGTTTTGTTTTCTCTTTAATCACGCTCTAAATCTAAATAAATAAATATGTAGCAGTAAATGCTCTGTGGTATATTTGGTAAGATTAACAGTCTTCTAGTAGCATAACAGCTCATGATAGTCTGCTATTTATGTTCCTGCTGTATTTTTCAGTGAACACCCATATTCCAAACAAAAAAAAATAAAATTCAGTGAAATGTTTATTTTTATCATTCCAAGTACATACTGCGATTAAGTTAAGGTATGGAAGTCATATAACTGTCTATTGAGGCATGTAAATCCTCAAAGTTTTCTTTTGGATCCCATTTCTACTAACAAGGTATTTTTAAGCTTGGATTACTGCAGATTTTCATGACACTTTCCTCTCATAACCTCTATGTCTTCTCGATAGAGACAATTTTACCTTTTTTTAAATACGAACAAGAGGAAAGGGATGAAGTGCATCTTTCTGCATCTTGGTGTTTGCTGTTTCATGTAGCTCCTTAAAGCCACACAGTTGTTCAAGAGATTATTAAGGTGGTTCTTATATAAAACAATGAGCTTTTGATTTCATTTTTTTCTGTTGCACAGTAGGGGGTTTTGTACCTGGAGTCATGACCTATACTTATGGCTGAGGAATAGAAAAAACCAAACCAATTCATACCTGTGAACCCTATCTTCCCATACTTACAAATTCACATTATTGACTTGCAAAGAAGGCAGGGACAGAGAGCATGAGACTGAGTTAGTACCGAAGGCATTTACTGCCCCATATTTACCAGTAGCAATAAGACAGGCAGCGCTCTGCTAAGATCTAATCAGGAAATGTGATTGCAGATGCAGTTTCTTCTGTGTATTTTCCCTTCCATCTAAATATGCTCCTACCCCAACTCTAAAAATAACACCTCAAAGAGAAGACGGCAGAAATGTTTTCCAGATATAATACGAACATGATTAATCAATATATACACTTTGCCTCCGCTTAAATTTCCTTTGGAAAAGACTTAGGATTTTGCTGCGTAAAAGGAAAAACTGCAAAGGCGCACAAAAAAAATCATCTCTTTTCCAAGTGCCCTGACTTGCACTTTGCAGACCAAGATGTGTGTTTGAAAGATCTTTGTGTTCTTGCCAATCTCTGTGGGCTTTGTTATCATATTTTTGGGAGCAGCACCGTGTCCTCGCATCTTCCCAGGCATCGTAGGTGTTATCCCTATTGTACAAAAGATGAACCAAAGCAAAGAGATACTGAAATGACTCTGGTAACCTACAGCACTAAAAAGTATTAAGCTGGGAGTCTCCTAACCCTGAGACTCTTTTGCTTTTTTCTGTATCCTCTACAATAGCGAGCCAAGAGTTGGCAGGTGCAGGCAAGTACTTCATATACATCCTATCAGTATGTTCCAGGAGGGTTTGGGGTTCAGTTTCATTTAATAATAAATACCAGCAGTTTACTGGTCTACAGAACCTGTAATGGGATGCCGGCAAGAATATAGCTGAAGCCTGAGAAATTTGTTTTAAAAAATTACACAATGTCATTATGTATTTCTCTTTGTAATGTGAAGCACAGGTAAAAGCGGCGACCCAGTGTTATGGGGGGGAAGTCACGGCAGTCTGCTTTCCTCTGTTACCCCCCTTCACCACTGGGTTACTTGTCTTTGCTGTGGTAAAAAACCTGGAGAAACTCTCCAGAGTATGACTCTAGAAG
>NW_009646935.1:1223742-1237631 GCF_000708025.1 Charadrius vociferus | reverse complement strand
CCAAGAATTAGAGTATTAAATTAAATATTGGATTTGGTCCATCCCACCCTTAGAAAGGGGTGTGAGCAGCAGCTGAAAATGGAGCGATGTGGAGCCTCTCCAGGGCACTGCCCTCCCAGGGAGAGCAGTACAAAGCTCGGGGAATCTTTGGAGCTTCCCATCTCTCAGCCTTTTAGGTGCTGCGCTCTAACATGAAGGTCTGGAAGGAAGTTGTCTAACACTTGAATGGCAGTGAAGGGTTTTTATCCTTTAAGCTGCTGTGTGGCTCTATCCAGACTTGATTTACTCTCATGCATTGAGTGTCTGAATTACCAGGCACTGGTCAAATGCACGGTCCTTTTATATTTTGCTGCATTTGTTTGGAAACTGATAGTATAATTTCAGTAGCTCATTTTCTTACATGGACAGCAAAAGAAATATTTACCCAAGTTTCCCGCCTCATAATTTTAGAAAACATGATCAGTTTGCGCTCCTGGGACCTCCCCAACCCTTGTTTTCTCAACAGCATATTTAAGGTGAGAGACTGAGTGCTGGCTACCGTATAGCCAGCCAGAAATGTGAATATATTGTGGGTAGATGTAATCAAACTATTCTAGCTCGTATGAGTAAGAGCAGTAGTAAAGTTGGGTTGCAGTGTTGTACGTGCCACCAGCTGCTGGCAGCTTTGCATTTGAGTACCTGAGTCCCCGTTGAACGTTTATTACCTCATCTTTATAGCTTTTGTTTGTAGGAGAGCGTGGCCCATCCTGCACTGCAGACACACTTTCAACCTGAAAAGGTTGCTGTCATCCCAGAGGCACTGGCAGAGGCTGACTGATGGGCTGTCCCACCAGATGGTCAATAGAGGACCCAATTCAAATGGGAATGAGGTGGTTTTTTTTCCCTGCTGATAGGAGGAGCGAAAATGAATAAGATAATCTCTAGAGAAGGGAGAGGCAACACGTAACTCAGGCTTGCGTTGTCCGTTCTTCTATCAGAACTGAATACGATCAGTGCAGCCGTAACTCTTGCCTGGGAAGATCGCGAACAACTCTACTTGCAACCAGCTTGCACTGTGGCTGCCCCATGTTCCTGTGGCTGTGCACACACGGGGCAAAGCTCTGTGCCTGGCCGTGCCAGTTTGTTGCAGATGTATAGCAGTTCCTAAATTTTCAGGGAATGGGCTCTGAACCGTTAAAATAACAGGATGCTTTATACGGATTGGGTTGGGGCGTGGGAAGAGAAGGCAGCTCTGAACCTCCATTACTTTCTGGTGAAGCAGAACTCAAGGAAAAAGCACTATGGCCACACACTGTTTCTCAGTGTGCCTTATTTAGGAGGGGGGAACAAAACCCGTGTCCAATACCTAATTAATACAGGACACGGGGCTTCACCTTCTTTCAGCCTCAGAGATTCAGAACAGGTTGGTCAGGTCGAGCTCTTCCTGGTGCGTGAACAGCTCACTAACCCGCAGCTCCTAGGGATCGCTTGGGTATATCACAGCCAGCACAACTGGGCCCATCACAACTTTGGTAGTAAAGCCAGAATAGAGAGTCTCGTTCACTCCCTCTTGTCCTAGCCCAGGCTTTTGAAATGGCATTGCTCACAAGGAATGGAGACGCAGCGATCACAGCGAGAAGGGATCACATCCCCTTAGCCATGGTCGGGGAGGAGGAAGGAGGTATTAGTCATCTGCCAATGTGGGATAGATGAGCTAACTTCAAAAAATAAAATAAATCCACATGGTTCGTTGTTAGGAGTCTGTTTCCCAGCAATAAAAAGCAATATCCAGCCCTTTTCTTCTTGTAATTTTGTTTCCAGCAAAATCTGAAAACCTCCATTTTGATTATTGCTATTGGGAAACGTATGTGTTGTGTTTTATTTGATCCAAGATCAGCTGGAGCAGTCTGAAGCTGACCACATTAAACTTTGGAGCGGCTTAACCACAGAAGTTGCAATCTTGGCTTTTCCCACAATGACTATACTAGCAAATGCCACTTGCACATTTTTGTCACATATCAATAGAAATTTACAGCTGAAGAAAGGTGGTTTTTTTTTTTAAAAAAATCAATAGTTTTTCATGACTGCCTGAAGCTTTATGATTTGGCTCACTGGGTTGGTTAGAACTGTTTGCTGAAGCTATTCTGGTGGTAGCAAGAAGGTATAAAGTGCTCTTTTGCAGCCAATATCCACCCTAAATTGTTCTTCTAAGTCTATATAATATAAAATGATTTGAGAAGCCTGTAAAATCATTCAATACATGTTTCTACATTATTTTCTCCGTGTTTGCATTTGTTATTTTGCACTTATTTGCTTTTTAAAGCAAAGCAAATTATTACCAATAATAATACCCCTAAAAGGATTGCCGAAGGGGGGCAGAAAAACAGTTGTTATGCACAGTGCTTTTTATGTCCACATGTTTTACTGTATTTTCTTTGGAAAATATGTTTGGGGATGCTTTGGGGGTGGGAGATTATATATGGCTTACAAAACATATAAAAAAGAATGGGGACAAGCAGATAGTAAGCCTTAATTGCACAATCTAATGCCACTGATTCACAGGAAAGCTCTCTAGGACCAGGCTGTGTGGAAGGTGTTATAACACTGTAGTGCGTTGATATTTTAAGCATTCATTAATGTGTTTTAAAAGACGCCTGAAGTCACTGTCATGTTATGCTGACCTGACACTCATGTTTTATTCCCCTTTTATATGGCTTTTGGTCCAGGAGCAAGGGAGATGTGGAGTAGGATCACTATTTTGTCCAGCTGTGCCACAGGAAGTGGAACTAAGGAAACCTGAAAACTTCAGCTTGGCTAGGAAATCTGGGGGGAAAAAAAAGAAGCAGGAGACTGTATAGAAACGGCATTTGAGATCTACTTCTGCTTTGGGAATGGTTGTGGAGGCTGCTGGTGGGAATCACCGAGTGGGACCACCTGACTTGCTGGAGTAGAAAGTACAATGACACAGTGTGGGTTAAAAGTATAGTGTTTCCTAAACCAGGTCTAAATCCTTCTGAGTTAAGAGCTGCCTAGTGGGTTTGGGGGTTTTTGTTGTTTTAATGTCTTTTTTAGGCTGCAAGCATGATGTAAAAAGGCTTTACTAGTAATTGGAATCTGTTTCATCTTATAGATTTATAATCAACAGGTTATAAATTATCAGAAAACTATTTCTGATATTACAAATCACAGACTAAACCTTGAAGGTTAAAGGCCACTCCTACTGCACTGCTTCCTGCGCTGTTTTGCATCTGTGTCCAACAAACCTTAAGTCTTGCCCAACAGGGTAATCGTGACAAAGAAGTTAGATGCTGAGTATGGAAGGTTTACCTCATTGTATTCTGTTTTGGGTATATTCTCTCATTAGAAAACTGTGAAGGTATTAAGTCCTTTATAGTTGGTTATGGACTTTTTTCCGTTTATTTATTTTTATATAAAGTTTTCAAAGCAACCCTCTCTAGTGGATCATAGGCCATCTCTGCAGGAGTTGCATTCTGTGACTTCATAATTTGTTTCATTAATTTCTAGAACAGAACAATTGTTCACAAGGAAAACACATCTATTTTTCCCATTTTTATCCCTCCCAGTTACTAAGAGTCAAGTTAGAACCTTTTCTTACTGGATATCAATACTAATCAGTACGTAAAGGCAAATAAAGTAAGCAGAGAGTTTTGTAGTTTCAAACAATGAATCCATGAGGCCTTTTCAAAGGCAGTAATTTTACCTGTGTGTCAGATGGGGAGATGTCTTTCTGTCTTTCTGTCTTTCTGTCTTTCTGTCTGTCTGTCTTTCTGTCTGTCTGTCTTTCTGTCTGTCTGTCTTTCTGTCTGTCTGTCTTTCTGTCTTTCTGTCTTTCTGTCTTTCTGTCTATTAATCTTTTGAAATAATTGTTATGTGGTTACATGAGAAGGAATAGAATCCAGCCACCCTCCCCTGGGATATGCGGAGATAAGCATCTAGCTGTGACAGCACACATCTCAGCACAAGATTTCCTGAGTATTTTGAGTATTTACCCAGCTTCTTAGATAAGTTTGGCAGCCTTGTTCTTCTGTAATGCCACAGCTGCTCCTCGTATATGCATACCTGGAGTTGTCTATGCTGAGTATCAGTCTCATTAATGAGAGGTAACATGCACACCCTTAGGTATTTTATTCAGTAGGCACATCGCACAGTGGTTTAGTTTATTGCTTCTTGTTACATCTGCAGAGAACAAAGTTAGAGAGCTGTCTGTGCTTCAGTCAAAGGCACGACAATTAGCTGTGTCAAGATATCTGAGCTGGTTTAACATCATTCCCCTCAAACAGTGGGAGAATGGCACTGAAGGGATAATGCAGCATAGGCAGCCTGAATATTCATCAGTCAGGAGATGCACCCCGCTTTTGCGCTGGTGTCAGCACCTGAACTGGGTAGTTTAAGGATACCGGGGAGGTCAGAGAACTGCCCACATCCCACTAGCCTGATGTCTCTGCAAGAATTGTTTCAGCAGGGTAACAGGAGTAAAAACCAGTAAACATTAATTTTAGTTACTTAAGGTGGTTGGGTCTTACTCTGAACATATATACTGGTTTCAAAAGATACCATTTTTATTTCTTTTTCCTTTGTAAAATAAAAATACAATTGAAGAGTTTGAATTGAACTGTGAATCAATTGTTCTGTAGGGACAAATGTGCTCACACACAGAAATTAAAGAATAAATTAAGCTGTCTGCCATAGAAGTTGGCCCTAATTAAGGTCAATTCTCCTTGATAAGTAATTAATCAGGAATCCTTATTATAGTTTAGTCTCTCTGTTAACAATAAACAGGGCATTATTTTATTTTTATGGTTAGAATAAGTCTCTTAATTGATAGTATTCTGCAGGAGGCAAACATCCATCAGCACTGAAACTGATACACTGAGGACATTTTAAATTAGAACACTGTTAGTTAAATTAGTCAAAGTACAAAACTGCAAAGCTTGTCCTTCTGTAATTTTTTGCTTATAAAGAAAAAAAAGCACATCACCTATCAACAAATGAGAGGACAAGGTCTTTGCCTTGAGGTGATTACAAATATTATTATTTAATATTATCATTCTCGTAGAATCCAGTTTACCGTGGTTGTCCTACTCTGCTCATCATCTTAGTACCTGGACATGTTTTGCTATGCAGTAATGGCAAATATTTGTTGTGTTGTTTTCTATTCTTATCCCTTTACACACGGAGTGTGTGCAGTATGATGTTCTGAATGAACCTTGTCATATATATATGTATGCATATGTGAAGCATATATATATTACACCAATTTACACACACAGAGGCATTTACATACATACATAGATCATGATGTATTTATATTGGTGAAAGAAGGCGGAAAAGGTTTTGATTGTCATTACCTGTCCCTCTACCTCAAGTTTAGTTCCTGAGTGTGGGATGCAGCACAGAAAATAATTATAATTATCTAGGAGGCAAAGTCGGTCCTCCCCTAATATAAGAAGTGGAGCTTAGTGGAAGAGCAGCTCCAATGGATTCCTTGTTTGTGGCATTGTTCTGTATGCAGGAGTTTGCGGAGTTTCTTCACAGCAGGGTGGGCATAGTACTTGCAGGATGCTCTGCCTGAGCAGTCTCCAGGATGTGCAGAGCTGAAAGAGGAAATGGGAGAATGCTTATTGGGGAGATCTGTCAATCACAAATGCCCTTTGCTGTGGTGAAAGAGCCAAGAAATCTGTTAGCAATTGCAAAGCAGAAGTGGCAAAAAGCTAGCTTCACTTCAGGTGAAAAAATTTGCGCATGATGTTCTCTAATGATACTACTGCTTAATGAGACTGTTTGTGGGTAAAGAACAATTTGGAAAAATAAGAGAAGAAAAAGAAATGGGATTTGCTTTTTATAGCCCTAAAGTTACCACATTTAGCACGGAAGGCTCTGTGAAAGGCTGTATGTGTGCACAGCCGCACACATGCACACACCCCTCGCTTGCCTGATGCTAGACTAAAGCCATTTTGAGCCTAATGCTCTTGAATAAATTGCTCAAGAGTGGTTAGTTCACCCATGTGGAAACCTCACCTCTGTGACGCTAGCAAAGTCAGCAAGGCATTGGGTTATCTGCTCTAGAGCACAAGGCATTTCAAACGTAAGCTACCCAGAAGGCTATTTAAGATGCCGAGTTTTTTCTCTGCTGTGTTTTTAGGAAGTCTTAAGAGTGGGACTTGATCCAACAGGTCCACAAATCCCCTTCCCAGTGACTGTGCTTTTTTTTTTTTTTATCCTCCCTTGTAGACATTGCCCATTCTCTTCCCTGCCACCCTGATGTATTTGCAAAGGCTTATCTGACCAAATAGAAGCAAAGCTATTCACAGCCTTCAAGTAATCACAGATTTGTATGTCGCAAGTCAGAGATATGGCAGCTGGCTAGGTTGCATTTTGGAGTGGCTGAGCTGTGGGGAGGGGATGTATTTGTAGGGTAGCTACTTATAGTGGGGGTCTTCTGGTGTGTGAAATCCTGCAACCTCTCCCCCCCTTTTTTTTTTTTCCCTTTTGAAATAATCCCTCACTAACATTAAAGGTGCAGAAGTATGAAAATGAAAGGAGTTATATGTCTGGTTTCTACTAAGCTTTTTCTAGGAAGACCTTGATCTTAGTAAAGCCAGAATTTTAATAAAAATAGTGAAAGCACATCATTTGCAGCAGCTGTCTGTCAAATATGTGTGAGAATAGCAGTAAAAGGCAGCAGCTCTGAAAAAGTGACAAGTAACTCTAATGAGAGATGCCTCGGTTTTACCATGTTACTATTTCTAAAGTGGCCTTGACTTCAGCAGAGTTACTTCTGACTTTCAACTTTCAGAGGTAAATATCTGCCAGGCGTAGAAAAAACACAAAGAGAAGAAAGTAGATGCACTAAGGGCAGAAATCAGGAGGACACTCTTGGTGAGGTTAGAATAATGCCCTAGTTGATTGCTGGTTGCCTAACAGACCCCATTTGCAAAGTGGCAATCTCCAACAGTAGGAAATATCTATTGTAACGTACATAAGAAGCGAAGAATTTGTAACTAAAAGGATGACATTGTTCCTTTCCTTCGTACAGTTTGAAGATAATGATGCATTTTGCAATTTCGGCTGTTAATGGCTGTTGCGCTACATGTTGTAAAGCAAGTATTTATACACTGTTAGGGATTTTTTTAAATACCATTGTGCTCATGAAGACAAATAATATATTTGGGTATCATTCAAGCCTGATGCTGATCATTCCAGTGAAGACAACAACATTCATGACTGTTGTCTGCTTTGGGGAGGCGTTCAGAGCTTGGCAGTACTGAAGTCTCTCGTCTGCAGAGCTCCCTCGCCGTGGGTTAACTTCTGTTTGGATTTTGTCTGATTTGCTTGGGGTTAGCCTTTCCAAAAATCTGGCAGGTTTCTTCTAAATACAATTAAGTTTATTTGCAGGCTTCTTGCATTTTGAAGAGCATATTGTTGAAGGTCTTTGTGCTATTTTGCACTGCTTCCTTCAAAGATTTCCTCCTTACAGAAGCTGTTCACAAACACTAATGGTTTCCTGTGCACAGCCCTTTCAGTACTTTGCAGCACTTCCACAGGATGTTTTGTTTGTTTGTTTTGGTTTAGTTTTTAAGATGCCAAAGCAATGTCGTTCAAACCTTGGGGGCTGTTAGCAGCAGTAGCAGAGGAGAACATAGAGGTAGCTATCAGATTTTGGTTTCCCCTTCCAGCTACCTGTTGGATTTCACAGTCCAGTCAACTAACACTGTTTGATCACTTCATGTGCTACATGTATTCAGTGTAAGAATTTATACATGCTCTGCAGTATTAAGTGATCAAAAGAAGTGAGATCCTCTGTTGTAGCATTGATAATAGGCTACTCCGCACTGCGTATCTCAGCACAGCAAGCAGGGAAATTGTCAAATTGGTTTTGATTCTGAAAGATCTTCAAGATGAAGAAAGGTAAGATAAAGGAAACTACTGCCATTGAGAAAAATATACATGGTATGAAAGCTTGCCGTAGGATGGCTCTACACTTGATGAGAAGAGAAAGAAAGCTGGCAAAAGAAAAAGACAGGACTGCTCAGAAAATGGGATAATAACCAGGACTTGCCTTTCTGCAGGGAGCCCAAGCCCAACCTCTGTGCCACGTTGTAGCTCTGCTGTCTGGTAATAGCATAGCTACGTTTCCTTGTGCGGGGTCTTTTCACTTCAGTGGTACATTTGTCTTATACATCAGTAATCGAGAGGTTTTTTTGTTTGTTTTTTTTATTTTACTTCTGCTTAACTACTTTGCAGATATGAATTGTTTCAGATACACAGTAAGTTTCTGAAGTGAGAATATTATGTTTTCTTAATTTTACAGGTAGGAGGCAAAAATATTCATCTAGGTGTGCTGTTTGGATGCCCGGCTTTTAAATGACTTTGTGGGCTGGGTTTTTTGTTTGTTTGGTTGGATTTTTTCTTCCAGTTTTCTTTTACATAAGTCCGTGTCAATAATGAGTACTTCACAGCTGAGTTAGGAACAGGTAGTTTCCAATTGGATGCGCCAAAGCAAGGGAAGAAGGGGGAATGCATTTGTATACAGGCAATCAGAACAATAAAGGATGCAAAGTCTGCATTTAAACAGTGTTTAAAAAGTATTTTGTCCCAGTGTCTGTGGTAGGCATCTGGAAATACTCAAGATTGTCATTAATATTAAAGGGAAGCTTATCAAATGATAGTGAGAATGGCAGGTAGGTGTTAGATTTTCATTAAAGTTCAACAAGAGTTGGGTGTCTTAATAATACCATTTTTGAATTTTGATAATTCCCTACAGGTTTTTAATATGAAAAGCCCTTTGACTCAGATTCTGAAAAATTTATTACTTGGGTTTTCATGAGCATGTGTGTTGATCATATGGCTATTAATCATTTAGCGAGAAAGCCTGCTTGAGAATTTGCTGATTCTTCGCTTCTGGTCCCAGTTATACCTCCTACTGACTCTGACTTTGGATCTGTTTCAGACACGTAAATTATCAGAAAAGTTCTATGAAGCCTTTCTAAGCACAGAAATCAATACCCTTAAACCAGCACAATTTCCAGGGTGGATTAGATTGTACCAATATTAAGGTGCTGCTGGTGGGGGGTTTTTTTGTTTTGTTTTTTTTTTTCTAGGAATATCTTTACACCTTTGGATGACTATATTCAGTCCCAGGAACACTATTTTAATAATTTATTTATAAAAACACTCTGAAAAAGTGGAAAGCAAGCCTCATTTTCAAATTGCATGTTGATTGTCTGGAAACACATGTTGATGTTTGTGTGGGGAGGAACAGTGGTTGTCATTTGGAGGAGCTGGAGCTCCCAATGACTATGCCATTCCTCAGGCTGGGCTTACTATATTTGAGGTGCACAAGCTCACAGGTGTTTGCCTATGTGGAAAATAAGTGTGCCAGAACAAAGTCAAGGCATGTGAGTTACCTTGGCCAGTAGTTAAAAGACTTTCCCTTCCTTCAAATTAGGCTCTGTTTGGTGTAACAGAGCCTGTAGTCTCTGCAACCCATCCATATGTCTCACTGTAACTGGGAACCCTTGGTGAGACACTAGCAAGGTCAAGACATTTCTGTGCGACATGCTGTTTTGACAGAAAGTACCATGTTAAGGGCTGACTACTTAAATTGTTCTTTACTGCATATTTTCTCAGAAAAATTTAATTTTGTGTACTGCAGTAATGATGCTGAGTGGATAATGAGATGCAGTATGCTGCTGCTGCGGGCTCTACACCATATGTCTTCCATAACTATTGCATTTTGGGGGGCTGGTTGTTAGGGTAATTGTATTGTCTCAGTAATTCATCATCAGAGTAACTTGAAATAATATAGCTGTGATATATAGCAGTGAGAATTACAGTGTTTAAAACTAAACAGGAAAACTGCAGTCTGAGAGCTGAAGTGTCAGAATTGTAGATTTATAAATATTTCTACATTTTCTGCTTGCTGAGCTTTATGTATAAATCGAACTGCTATAACAATACTTAAAGCAGACTGTAAGAACAATTATTTTAAAGCAGAAAGTGATACAAGTTATTATTTCATAGTAATAAAGAGTAGTTGCTTCCTACCCTGAAATACTGGGACAGTGAAAACTTCTGTGATACCTTCTTTCCAGGCTTTTTGTTCCGTGATTGCATATGTGGCATTTCGTGACATAAAAAAATCGGTTTAAGTCATGTGTCACTTCTTCCACTTAGTGAGCCACTTAGGTGGCTTTTTTCCCCAGGTATGCCTCAGTTGTAAATTAGAGTGATGCTAGGCCCATATTTCACTTACCTCTTTTAAGGGTCATCGGTTTAAGGCTAGAAGCTGATAATTTTTACAGAGCAACACTTAAGAGTGCAGTAGCTCTGGTAGCATCTGTATGTATTTGCATACATAATATTGTTACAGTGACAGTGCTATTTCTTATATGTCAACCAGGGGCATGTGGTGAACAATGAATTTTTATTATTTCTGTATTGATTTAGAAAATCTAGATAACTGGATGGCATGAAACAGGGGTCGTTTAAAGGTTTATGAAACAATCTTACAGAGCTGCTGAGTAATACACGAGAGCAAAATATGTTGCAAATTCTCTCTTCATCTCTAACAAAATCCATGAAACAACTGAGCGAGGATCCCAAAATTAAGGGAGCAAAAAAAGGTTTGTCGCTGTATATTTATGGTTATAGATCTGTTTTTCAAGTGCCTTATACTGTCTCTGGAAGAATCTTGGTGTAGATGAGAAAGGTGTGCTTGGGTTTGCACTTAGGTGAGCACGCACAGGGGCTGCAGGAAATACTGACAACATTTGTGGCTCTGCAAACAACAGTTTTCCTCTCTGAATAGTATGAATATTGGCTTAGTGTAGTGTTAGGCAGCATTTTGTTGCCAGGATCACATTTCAAATTGGATTGGTGTGTGTACATGGCTACCACAGACCTGCCTGTGCTTCTTGCAGGAATCTAAGGGTCACATCTGGATTCCAGCCACTGCTCAATCCAAGTAACGATATCCTTCAAGTAATCAAAAAATCTTCCTGAATGCAAGCATGATCTGTACCCGAGGCTCAAAAAGACCAGTCAGCTGTACATAAAGTCTTATGGAGCATTTTGGAAGTAACTATTGCCAGTTCATCCTACCAGTCCCACTGTCCTGGAGACCAGGAGGCTGAAAATCAAGTACAGGAGAACAAATCTTTGCAGAAGCAGGTCCAATGATAAAGATAAAGGAGGAGCAGCAAAATTGCTGGGAGACTAGATTGAGAGGAAGCCCAAATTTGATATGAGGGTAATGAAATCAGTGTCACTTGCACAGAGTATCACACCTCCAGTTAAAAAAAAAAAAAATAAAATCAAGCAGTTAGTTTAAAATTATGGGATTTAACATGATTTTCAGTTCTTTCTATTAGCCTGTCAATGCAGTAGCCTGCAAGACTTTGGGTTTTAAGCCTTCCTTACAATGATCAGAACTAGGAGCTTGTTTTAAAATGAAAAGTGGGATTTTTTCATAACCTAAGGTCTACAGAGCTGTGGATTTAAGAAACAAGCAAATATTGGGAAAGTTGCAAATAAATGGTGAGAACTGGCAAGAAGGAACACTGGGAATAGCTCAGTCTCCTCACTTAAGCTTAGGAAAGGGAGAAGTTTGGTTTTGGTTTGGGTTTGTGGTGTTTTTTTGGTTTTGTGTTTTGGTTTTTTTTCATTCTCCACCATAGGTACATATTTCCAGCTGGTGGGAAAAGAAAGAGAAACCAAAGTTTCACGCTTGTCAGATGCCAGTCTGTCAAAGACAGAATAGCGGGTGGGTGCACCCTATCAGACATCAGCAAAAATCTTGGCTGCCTTGCTTGAAGTGCCTACCTATGACTGATAACTTTGCCTGCTAGCGCTCTGATAGAGTTTTCCAGCCCCTCCTACCTATTGTACAGTATGTCAAGCCCTGATATATTGAAAGCTATAATCCATCCCTGAAAATGGGTACCTTTCTGAAGTCATGAAGGGACACAAAACCTGACTGTAAGTACTCAAGATGAGAGATGACATGAGGATGCCTGTGCCTATGGTGTGTTGTCTTGCAGTTGACTAAAAAGTAAAAAGATTTGATTACTGTTGGTAAAAATAAGGTCGAATATTTTATCATTTCTCATAGAGAAAAGCAGTACCAAAAATATATTAAAAAATCACTTATGAGGTTAGGTTAATGACATATTACCTGAGAGTATGAATTTTAAAAGACATTTTCTGAGAGTTACCTTCTTTCATTTGAATATAAAAGGTGGATTCATTCAAAGAACTCTTCAGAGATGTTTTATATTTTCTGTGTCTTTCCCAGGAAACATTTCCTCTGGAAGATTCTAGATAGTAATAAGAAATATTGATGGATCATTAGTCTAAAATACATGTAGTTACTCAATTAAGCTTGGGGTTCAGATGTATCTTCTGTCCATTATGTATCCCTCCCCTCACTCCCTGAGCAAACAGTACTATTTTTACATATGAATTTCCTTAAAGGATTCAGAAAACCAGAAATTATTTTAATTATTTTGCATACATTTCTATAATATAGCATATTAGCCTCTGATTACATTTGAGTTAAAATTATCTCACTCTTCTTAATAAAACTTAAGAAACTTACTCTTCAATAAAATCTAAGTAAACCATCAGTTAGTTCTAAGAAACTGTTATCACATTCACCAGAAAGTTGTGCCTTGGGGACTGACAAGCTGGCACACTTGAATTTTTTTCTTCTCTGTTTGTTCACCTGTGGGAGTCACAGTATTATTACTTTTCTTTGGAAGTGGTTAAAGGTTGTAAGTATTATGAGCTTAGGTTGTCTGTGGTCTCTTCCAAAACTACTGTTGTGCTAAATTTGCACACGCTCATGTTAGACTGATTCCAGAATTATTACTACAGAGAGCAGTAAAACCTTGCTGATGCTATAGGAAATATTATTCTGGAGATATATATATATATACTTTTTTTTTTTAATACTAGCATAGGTTTTACTGCATTTGGAGTTGGCAGATCGGTAGCACTGAACTAGGGTCCAAGAGGGAACAAATTGCACTGTCAGCTGCTGACTCAATTTGCATTTCACGTTTCTCACTTGGTTCTCGGGTTCATCAGCATTCTTGGTGCTTCACAGAAGCCTGTTAAAGCCAAGGCAGAACTATTTAGGGTACACAATTCATAAAACATGCTTGAAAATATTCCAGTGGAGTTGCTAGATTACAATAGTAGCTGCCAGGGCTTTTGAAGACAAAATGTTTTGAAACGATTGGTATATGCACATGCATGCACACACGCCTATACTGTCTGAGCAATCAAAACTCCGAGGGTTTCAGAGCACATTAGGAATGTAGGATTGTACCTGTAAATCTCATGCTTTTGTCCAACTGCTTTGAAGCCATTAACATATTTATCCTTAACCCTGTGAGCTTGGACTCCTACAAATGTCTGGACAGCAGAGTTAAACTGTAGGCAAAGCCGACATTGCACGTTGCAGTAAAGTGTAGGGGTACGTTGGGTAACACCAAATAAGCTTATCTGCCTGTGTGGGTACTGTGGAGAGAAAGTCACCCTGGCCTCAATAACAGAAGAGCTATGTGGCCAAAGCACCTCCAAACCAAAAGTTTAGATTTTCTAAGAGCTGTTGGTGGGGACTCAGAGTGTCACGTAGCTTGTCTGTAGGTGATTTGGAGATCCCTGCGCGGCTTTGTCCCAGGGAGCAGTGGTGGTGATGTGATGGTTTTAGTGTTATTCATAGCGCCTTCTGATTTGAAGTTCAAAATAATTTGCAGAGACAAAAGCGTTTACACTACTTCTTGAAATGCTTCACTCTTTTCTTGAAGGTGTGTCCTCTCTTCTGGCCTCTCTTGAAATACTATTGGAGACTCTCCCATCCCCTGTGTGCCTCCACTCTGTTA
>NW_009646935.1:1201951-1223693 GCF_000708025.1 Charadrius vociferus | reverse complement strand
CCTGTGGTCTCTCACAAGTGGGTGAGATTGAATAAAATAAAACACCAGCTTAAGAACCATAAACAGCATGGTGGACTTCTACAGGCCCTGTGTACAGAGCTTATTTTTACCAGGGGAGCTCTGAAATGATCATCTTTGCTAGTGGGCAAACATAACCTCCTAGAAATACGAGCCTGAAATACTGTGCTATTTCAGGACACGGGCAAGGATGATATCATTCAACAGTAATGTTGACTTATTGAGGTACTTAGTAATGCACAGACATTGTGTTGTGCCCATCATCGTGTTGCTGAGGAGGGAACCTCTCATTCCACATTTGTCTGAGGCTGCTTCTGATAGGAAGAGTAACTTTAAGATTACTATGAATGAACAAGTGATAAAGGAAAATTTCTACTACTGAACTATGCAACTGAGGCTGGCAAAGCAGATATAGTAATTGAGTTTTATCAGTCTCTTCCCTTTCCACACTATCATGTTGATCCAAAAAAGAAGAAGAAACAATAAAAAGCAGTTATTTCTAATGGGCTACAGACCCATTATATTAAGCATCACAGGGCTGAGGGCCAAGATCAGGTTATCTCAACAGGTTACGTATATCATCTAATCCACAGTAACTGTATGTGCATATGGTCTCAACCAATGACAAATGAAAAATAATGTGACTTACATTATCTTGCAGCGAAGGAGGAGTACAGTGAGTCAAACTACTGCATGATTATGCAAGGGCTTAAAACCCCTATCTACATATGGAGGTGCTTAATGTAACTCAGCTGATGTACCTCGTGGTGACTTACTGCTGTATGGTAGTGTCATGATCTGTCTGGGGTTGTGTACCATCAGGTCTTTGCATCATATTTTATTTTGTGGTTCTAAAGGGCTGTGCGTAATGGGGTTGTAGTCCATATCGTGTTCAGCGTAATGTTCAGAAGTCAAACTTGCATGTGGATATAATAATACGGAAGACTTAAACTTGAAACCCAGATTTGGTTGCTTGTTTTATGGGAGATTACATAAATGCCCATAGGTGCTGAAGAAGTGTGAAAAAATACAACATATCCTTTAAGAATTGAGTTTTTCATGTTCTCTGCTACATAAATATATCAGAAATAGAGCCCAAAAAATCACTATAGCGTGTTATCAACTATTGTGGTGATGTTTGCATTGCAGGTACATGCTTGGTGTCTGTGCACAGTACTTCTGTACATATGTGAAAAGTCAGAGAAACTTGCTTTTTTCACTAAACAGTATATATGTATCAAGTAAGGCTAAAGGTCTGCCTTCAAGTCTCTAAAGTGTTCATTTCACTTGCCAATACCTGGCCATTTACAAATGGTAAATTGGTAACCATTGCGGCACCACATTCTCTTATTTTGGAAAAGCTGCAGACGTATTTGCCTTTTACACCACTTCATTTTGCCTGCACCTGTCCTATTCACTCAAAGGTGTTTGGTTTTCCTTGTCATTTTTTGATCTAAAATAATATATGTGTGTATGTATATATAGCAAATAGGAAAGCAGGTATGTAAAATGTAGGTTATGAATAGTATAATTATGAATCACCATAAAATTAGTCAGCTTTTTTAAATCCTCAAAGCCTTTGATTTCTTGAAAGTACTGTGAAAAGGTGCATGTGCCATTACCATTACATGCTGGTTTTCTGCATTTCATAAATTAGTAAAAGAGGAGATTGCTGTAGAGCCAGGACAATGTTATATTTCTTTGTATACGTTTCTGTACAATGAGAATAAGCATATGAATGAAACAGGTGAAGCAAATAAGCTGCTGCATCCATGGGAGAAAATGAGTAAAATATGTTCTGAGTCATAGTTGAACTGGTTGAAATAAAACAGAGCTACAGTTACTCTCCCATGATAACTGGGGGATTGCTCTGCAGCTCACACGAGAGGCAAAAGAAGGTGAGTGTGTGCTGGATGAGGTGGATCCCTTATTGACACCCTAGAGACATGGAAAGGTAGGACCAGCCAATAGAGAAATATTAAAACAATCCGCAAGGAAAAAAGAGGAATATTTAGAACATTATTAAAGGAACTGAGCAACTAAAATTAAAAAAAAAACAAACAAACAAACAAAAAAACCCCAAACAACTTTTCAGAGTAGTTCTGCAAATCTCAGCAGGGAATGGTCCTTTTATTGTTTTTAAAAAAGTCACAGCTGCAGAGGTGATAGTGTCATGCCAAAGCATTGAGGGACTTTCTCCAAAGGTGTTCAGCAGCTGCTCAACTGTGTAACTGGAATATGCAAGCACTACTGGAAAATGAAGTCAGGTATTTAAGAAGAGAATAAAATAAAGTGGAAGAATTCCTGAGTTCTTCACTTGGGAGACTTCCAGAGATGAGGAGCTGCAGGATACGCTTACTACAGGGAGTGGTGCCAGGGTAGTGAGAGAAAGGGAGCAGACACAAAAGCTATGCAGGAGAGGTGAAGCTGGTTCTGGCAAGATTGATGTGAAAGACCAAGGGGTACAAACTGAAATCTTTAATTGTGTTTTATCTGGTAGTGTAAAAAGAAGTTCTTTAAGTTCTTCTTTTAAGAAGTTCTTTAACTTTTAAGACGGATGTACCTGTACCAATGACGTGAAATTTCATGTAGAATTGCCACTTATCATGCACAAGCCCTTAATCTCATACGGTGCAGTGCTTTTTTCTTCTCCTCAATTTAATAGATACCCTTATTCAGGAGTACAATTGATTTTATAAGAGAAAAAAATTATCATGAAGTCCTTAAGTTAAACTTGTAATAGATATTAAGACTTTGTTAAAATGTAAATGTCTCATTCGACCAAACATCTTAATAATTAAAAGACAAAAAAAATGAAAACGTGCCAATATCACAATCATCTGGAAAATCTACAGCCTTGGTCCTGAGTATGAATGTGTGTGGAAAGTCGCCTTAGCCCTGGGCACGCTCAGGCACAGGAATTTCCAGGCAAATCCCAGCAGGAAAATGAGAGTCTTGGTCTTTAGTATGAACAAGACGCTGTCCCTGTGTCACAAACGCCTTTCACTCCTCCCTGGCTCTGATCAGGAAAGTCCTTGTTACTCAAACGGTCTGGTCTTGTCCTAGTGATTCAGAGCTACTACGATGTGATGCAAAAAAGTCTCCACTGGGGGCGGGGGAGGGGGGAAAGCAACGTCCTCCTTTGTTATCATTTGTGAGGACTCTGAGAATGAATGAGGTTTGGAGAAAGGAGATGCAGGGCTGAGCCTTGGCTCTCATAGCCAGATAATCCTCGTATCTATTCCAAGTGACACTGCAAGGCTTTCCACTTTGAAAGCCTGAAAGGAAATATGGTGTTAATCCTCATGGAGGTGAGGGAAAGAAAGCAAACGTGAGCTTTCCTCCCCCTTCCTCCATCCTCATCTTGGTCTGAATCTCTTGGAAAAGGAGAGAACTCAATTTGGTGAAATAGCTCATTAGGAATATCAATTATCCATCAAAGAGATGTCCCGGACTTACTGAGCTGTCAGGAGGCTTGTCACTGCCACATGCAAGCCTTCAGAAGTTACATCTGAGGAGGGAAGATGTTGTTAGAAATCTTTCCCTGTATGACACGCTGTCTCTATTTCTTGCTAAAACAACTCTTAATTAGTTCTTCTTTTTCTTCTTCTTCCTTTTTTTTTTTTTTTTAAATATGCAGCACCAGGGAAAAATTGGAGTTAAATTTAATGTTGGAACTGATGACATCTCTATTGAAGAGATCAACGCAATCATTAATGATGGAAAATACCATGTAGTACGTTTCACGAGAAGTGGTGGCAATGCCACATTGCAGGTGGACAACTGGCCAGTTATCGAACGTTACCCAGCAGGTAAGGGCTTACACAAACGCTTGTGACTAAGAGGGTGGGAGATGCGTGGAGTTTGGCTCATTTTGCTTCTCTTCTAATACAACGTCAGCTCCTTCGCAGTGTTTTAGTAGCTAATTAAGTAGTTAAGGAGTCCTGAGCAATATGCAGTTTATGATGATGGCATTTCCTGAGTGAGTTTAAAAGCACAAATTCAAGTTATTACTGGAAGTGGGAAAATACAGTTACCAAAGCATGAAATATTGGTTTTGTTTCTTGTTTTCATTTGTTTTTATTGGATTGTTGTTTTAGGGGGGAAAAAAGGCTTTGACAAAAGCTACACAGTAAAGTGACTCCCAAATCGATCTCCAAGTGATGGGGTAAAACATTTACTGAGGAAAAGGTTGTCTGTGTTCTTTTAATTGCAAGTTGTTACTAAAGCAGTCTGAAGCTTATGAATTTAGCAGAAGTGTTCCAGCAGGCATAAACCAAAAGGGGTATCAGTTATTAGCTGTACAACCAACCAACCAAATTAAGATGCCTTAACTTAAGTAATATCCTGTAGTTTGCATTTTATGCAAGTGATGCTGGTTACTTGGAAAGGACAGCTCATGTGAATACAGAGTTGCCTTGAATGGACCCATATTTAATTTTATGCAAATGCCATGCACTGAAGATTACTGTGTTACTAATTTTATTCGTTTTTGAAGGCAACAGGTTTTTCAGATACGCAATCCCTTTCTTATTGAATAGGACTACTGAGCCATTAATGGTAACTTACAAATTTGCATGTTATCTGTTAACAGTTGGTGTGTGTGTTTATATTATTAAACAAAAGGCAGCAAATCCAGACATGTAAGTGAAAGGTATTCTGGTTTGCATATTTGATGTTACATAAATGACAGTTCTGATTTATCTGTTTACAAGTAGAAAATTTTTCACTTTGGGGGTAGAGTGAGATGCTACGTTTCACTAATAAGGAATGCATAAGCCATTCCCTGCACTAATTATTAGTATTTAGGGTTTGGTTTTTGCAGGGTTTTTGGTTTGTTTTGGTTTTTTGTGTTGTTTGGGTTTTTTTTTTGTGGTGGTGGTGTTTGAGTTGTAGTCCAGCTGTTCACCTGCCTTTTTTTAAAAAAAAAAAAAAACAACAAAAAATAAATTAAAAAAAATCCCCAGGTGACTTATAACCCTTCACATTGTTTCTTGGAAATAATTTAGAATTTAAAATAAAAATGAAAGTATGCATTGCAAATGAAATTATGTATAGCAGTAGTTGTTTAAAAAACCACCTGTGTGCTAATGCATAATGAATGAGTGACAGTTCGGTGGTTAGAAACAATTAATGGCTTTAAGTTAGACACATCTCTGAGAGGTGATAAATTCTTGAGGGAGAGGGCGATACTGTATCTCCTGTGATCTTTCAGATATTCCTGTTCCCCCCGTGTCCCTCTTGTTTTCTAACTTTTGCAACATTTGGTAAATGGTAGCTGAGATAAGATGGTGGAAGCTGAGGAGGAGTGTGTTTTAGTTTGTGTTCAAGACTTCTGTAGCAGAAAGGAAAAAAGAGGTTTGGGGTGGGTTTTTTGTTTCTTTTGTTTTTTACCTGAATGATGAGATGAAAATATTTTTCTTTTTCTTCTTCACGAAAATATAAAGTGGCTATAACAAGGACAAACTGCAGTTGAATTCTGAAGACAGCGGCACACAGAATTTGTTTAATACCGAACGCAGATCAATTTAGAAAATAGAGTGATTTCCTCGGGATGGGATTAGTGGAGTGGAAGGAGGTTGGATGTTTTCTTTGAAAAAGGAAAACAAAAAATTAGAGCTTCTTGAGCTTCCTTTAGCAATGTATGCACAAGCTGCATTTCAAGGCATTTTCAGTTGCTTCATCAGCCGGGGTACAGAGTCCCTTGGCTTGCTTTATTGCTGGATCTTCCAAGACTGCTGTCGGCCTTTAATTTTCTTTGCATTTCCCATAATAATATTTTATGGCTCCTGTATGCCATAGCATTGCTCTTGAAATCTGTCCTCCTCCTTCTCACCTTCCGTCTCTTCTCCCTTCCCTAACCATACCTTTCTCTTGTATTTCCATGCTGCTCCTTCAAGTTTGCCACACTCTTCATTTAAACCCCTTTTTAAACACTAGTTTCTTTACAGACTGGTGTTGATGTACCTTTTAGAAAAGATGTAGGCTTGTCCTGAAGACTATGCTGCCTTTGAGCAAGGTTGATACTGCTCTGAAGATATTAATGGCACCGTGTCCAAAGCTACCACTGTCATTCCAGTCCTAAAAGTAGTATTTCTAAAAGTAACGTCTTAAAGATATCAGAGAACACAGTTTGGGAAATGCTGCTGCACCCAAATTAGATATGCTTCTGCTGGTGCTGTGGACGGACAGTGGTACCTGGCATTACTGGTTTACCAGCTAACTTGCTCCTTGCTTATGTTTTGGACAGAGGACGTGTTGCAGTTGTACAATATGGACCGAATTTGATCCTGTTGTACAATATGGACTGAATCTGATCCTGTTTGCATGAGTGAGGGCTCATTAGCTTTCATTTCAGTGCTAGAAAGGCTATTCTTTTTTTTGCTTTGTGCCTGTTTCCTGAATTGTTTCTTTCTGCATAATTTCTTAATGTTCCTGCACCACTGCACATAAGCGCAGACTTCTCTCTCCTACTTCTGGGTTGTTTTATTTTTAAATTAAGAACAGAAACAAGATTAGCAGCATAATTAGTAAGTTTGCTATTCTTAAATATGCTGGATTTCCTTTTTTTTCAAAAATAAAATAATACAAAAAAACCCCCAGCTGGTGGCCTAAAGCATGCCAACTCATGAACTCTCCTTTTGTTACAAGGAAAGATTATACCCTGAATTACACTTCTGGTTAGAGTGTCTGACTACAAAACACTGCTTGTTTGTGATTGGCACCTTAGAATATTGGGTGAAGATTTTCTGAGAGGAGTTTCTGGCCAGATGGTCAGGATTTTCCAGTTTTATTGCCTGTGTAGCCTTTATACGGTCCCATCTAACTGCTGTAGGTAATGGCACCCAAGGCCAAATAACAGTTGGTGTTGCATCACTTGCTAGGAGGATGCTGTGGGTAGCCCTGTTGATACTCAAAGCGAGCATCTTTTTCAAAAGAGCTGTGGCCCTGACTGCCACAGGTCTATGTGGGATTTGTAGGGAGTCTGAACTCAGTCTTGGGTCTCAGGAGTTGCCCAGAGTTCAGTGCTCTTGCAAAGGGTTTTCTAGCTGGTGTAGCACACATGATTCTCTAATATTGCTTTATGAGCAGTCAGAGGTAGACACCTTGCAAAAGCATCTTATGGCAATGTCCCATAGGGCTTCCATGGTTGCTTCATGTGTTTTATCCTAGAGCTGCATAAAATGCAGAAATTACCTGGGAAGGTGAGTAGGATCTAGCAAGTTTCTCTTGTACAACATTTTCCATCCTATTAGACTCGAGTGTTTTGTTTTCTCTGGGCCAATGTACTTCAGTTTGTATCTGAGTAGATGTGAAATGAGAGAACTGTAAAAGGAAAAGAGATGGGATTGGGCAGTGGTAGAGGATGATTATCCTTTTAAAGGTGGCTGATTGTTTTTTAGAGTATAGTGGGGGGAAGATGTGTTTTAGTCCTAGACAAATGTGGAGATTTCAGTGTCCTGAAATGGTTGGATGATTTTTAGAAACAGAGGTTTAGATTTAGGTGCATATGTTCTTCCAGACTCCCATCAAAGTACTTTTTTTATTTTTATTTTCTTACTCCAAAGTTTCTCTCTTGACATTTGTCTGAGTGTAATGCTAGAGCTATGAGGATGCACACATCAATTTCTGCCCTTTATTAAATGTTTGTCCTGTTTTCCCACGTCCTCATTGTGTCAGTGGCTGCTGGGTACACCTATGATTGAGAATGACATTGTAGTTTTTTGATAGCTGACTAAGATGCCCAGATCTGTACTGGATTGGTATATTCCATCTTTCTTAACTAAATTCAATGTTATGTCTCTTTACTGAATGATTATCATCCTTCTGCACCTTCCCAAAGAACTTTAATATTTCACCTTGGCCTCTTTTTCAGATAGTGATTTCCCATTAACTTACCTGTGTGCAGCCTAATTTCCGATCATATTAAACAGGAATGAGAAAAACGCTGACTGTGCAGTCAAGAGTTCCTAATCAATAGACTAACTCCATTTTCCATGCAGATCCTTTCTGCTCCTTATGGCTTATCTTTTCTGCTTCACAACTTAGTTTTAATGGCCCTTCCTGACTGTCTGGCAATGTTGGGGCGGTGGGACTGCACCATAGTGGCAACTTCAGCTTCTACTGTGAACAGGCTGCTCTTGTAGAATCGTAGAATGGTTTGGGTTGGAAGGGACGTTAAAGATCATCAAGTTCCAACCCCCCTGTCATGGGCAGGGACACCTTTCACTAGACCAGGTTCCTCAAAGCCCCATCCAACCTGGCCTTGAACTTCTCTAGGGAGGGGGCATCCACAGCTCCTCTCAGCAGCCTGTACCAGTGTCTCACCACACTCACAGTGAAAAATTTCTTTCTAATATCTAATCTAAATCTCCCCTCTTTCAGTTTAAAACCATTACCACTTGCCCTGTCACCACACTCCCTGATAAAGAGTCCCTCCCCAGCTCTCCTGTAGGCCCCCTTTAGGTACTGGAAGACCACTATAAGGTCTCCCCAGAGCTTCTCTTCTCCAGGCTGAACAACCCCAACTCGCTCAGTCTCTCTTCATAGGAGAGGTGCTCCAGCCCTCTGGTCATCTTCGTGGCCCTCCTCCGGACTCACTCCAACAGGTCCATGTACTTCTTACGTTGGGGGCTCCAGAGCTAGATGCAGTACTCCAGGTGGGGTCTCAGAAGAGTGGAATAGAGGGACCTCCCTCGCACTGCTGGCCATACTTCTTTTGATGCAGCCCAGGATACGGTTGGCTTTCTGGGCTGCATGCACATGTCGTAACTTCAGTTAGGTAATAATTCTACACTGAAATGTAGATTTGCTAAGAATTCATTTATGGTAGAGAACCAAAGGACTTGTTAATTTGGGTCAAACTGAACTAACAATTGTGGCCAAAAGAAAAAACAAAATAATAGGAAATTGGTTTTAGTAATGTCAAAATATTAATTTCAGTATTTTCTAAATAAAATGTTCTGACTTTTCATGTCAAGATTACCTAGTGTTTATAGGGGATTTAGGTAATCTGAGAACAAATCATTTCATTTAATTTGAAACAACCTTTTCTTCCTTACCTGAAAGAAAACCTGTTTCAAATCAAATGGGTGAAAAAAAAAAAATGTTTCTCACAGCAGTGCTCAAAACTATATCTATTTAACAAGAAAAACAATTTTCTCAATTTTCTAATTTTCCTTCCTTAGTAGTGAAGGGTGTGCATTTTACTAGTCTGGGAATGTATAGCAGAACAAGCTAGGTGACTTTCTAAAGCTAGAATAATCGCCATTTATTGTGAAGGATTTTCAAAATCACTTTTCTGTGAATAACTCTATGCTTTCTGCAGTCAAAGGGAGTTTGCCCAATGCTGATTCTTTTAAAAAACACGGTGCAACCAATCATTTTACCAGCAGGAACCTACTCTTCAGGACTTCCATCATAAATCACACTGATGCAGAATTTTCTGGATATAAGATGATCTGTTAAAAATTGCCCAACTCGTCTATGGTTTCAAAACTGTTCAGACCGCTGCGAGTACTCAGCAGTTCCGGGACCCTGCAGCAGTCTGGAAGATACAGTCTGGTGTAGGCAAATATCTAAAACAAAGCCTTCCTGGTCATCCCTGGATCTCTGGTCAGCCTAACTGAGTTGCAGCTGTCCTCAATGTACCCCATGGGTCAGCAGACATTGTCAGGGATGTGTCTGACAGACCTAGATCCGACAGCATGAGCATCTCGCACATGTTGTTCACACAAAAGAGATTGTCCAAAACACTGCCAGACTACTGCAACAGATGTATCCTTGTGATTTGGGAGTATAAATTATGATTGAGCATACCCACCAAAGAAGAACCTGTGTGAGAGTCCATGTATGTTCGCAGAAGATCAAACCGCAGGCTGACATTATGGTTAGTGCCAAGTACCTCTGCAATATGGCAACTGGCAGCTGAAGCTCTTAGGATTTTGGTATAGTACAGAATAATTCTATTTTGCGTTTTGGTTTTCTTCTTTTTCCTTTATCGCATAAGGTTAAACATTTGAGAGCGCATGTGTTGTCTTAGGGACTTTTTCTGGATCTGTGGGCTAAAGGTTGTTTTTGCAGAACATCCAAGGGATAGGGGAAGGGGGCGTCTCATTTAAATGCTTTTCTTGGTCCGTGTATTCTGGAAGGTAGACAAACTGTCTGCCATCTTTTCATGGGATACACTTAACTTTAAGATAAATACAAAGAGTCAGCTATTGCCATGTATCCTATTTAGGATAAGCACTATCCATTTGTCTTGGTCTTGTGTGTTCAGATTGACCATAAAATTAACAGGAGACATTTGTGTCATTACATTTGTTTCTCCAGAACGGATTAGTATTTCGCAAGCAATCCATGTAGTTGTCTAACTTGCATACCATTGGCTTAGAAATGCTTTCCAAATTCAAGCCCCTATAGCCACTTCTGAAGAGAATCAAAGATCTGCTTCTCAGGCATAAGTGTGGTGGCCAGGAGAGATCTTGAACCCTTTCACAAGCGTATCTCTGAATATTCTAATATAATGAACAGATAAGCTGTTATCACCACATCCATACAACATTACAATGGTCAAGGTGAAGTAGGAACTTAACAAGTAAATGGTGCCTTGCCTTGCATTTGACATACGGTAATTTTTTAAACCTCCCTGGCCACTGCTGTTAGGACATGTGACTTTCAAGGTGTTTCCCAGACTGAAATAATATAAGCTTTCTGACTCCTATTTTTTATCTATTTGTCCAGAAAAAAAATCATCTTTACCTTTTTTCTCCTTGATTCCTTCTTTGGATAAAAGAATGCATCTTGGTTCCCTCTCATGCGCTTTCTTTTGCTATGGTCAGAGTTTTGACACTCCTATAGTCAGATCTGTCACCTTGATAAGTCAGTCCTGATGGTGGATATGGAGGATATGAAGAACGCCCTCTTCTGATGAGCTGCAAAGCTCACAAACTCGGAGCAGCCTCTCATTACTTGGTGGGGGCAACACTCCCAAAGACAAAATAAAGACTACCTTTCTGCCCAGGAGGGAAATTCAACGGAAAATATTTGTTCATGGCAATTAAGCTTCTTTGAAACAGATATTGCCCAATGTCTCCTGTTTTGTATGTCGTTTTCCTGCTGTGAGAAACTAGCAGTGCCAATGAAACAAGGGCGTTTCATCATACTTTACTTCCCTTGGAGATAACAGGGTGTGGAAAGAACAGGAGGACTTTTCAGGAACTCTCCATCTGGGAATACGTAGAAGATGAATTATACAGTGCAAATGAACACTTCTATGTACAAATTTATGCATATGTATAAAATCAGGCTATAGATGTGGGTCTAAAGTATTTAGCCCATGGAATTCATAAGAAAAGAAAGGGAAAAATACCAGCTAAGTCAGTACTTCCTTGGTTACCAAGTAATGTCTTATCCTCTCAGATTTGGAAAGCAAAACTCATTGATGTTCTCTATGGCCTTTCATGTGTCCATGCAGTCACATCTCCCTGGGGTTCTGTTTATGCTGAGGTCTCCATCTGGGAATGTCTGCTGGTAACTATTCTAGTTAAACATACTCTGGTTTGATAGGAGATAATGGGGCATAAATATGAATGAGTTAACATACTTTTTATTATTATTATTTTCACGAAGTCTTTGACAAAGTTCCATATGTGAAAATATTCAGGAAGAAATTACACAACCCTACTGGTAAAGGCAGAGTTCTGTCATCGATCAGACTCTGGCTTAGGGGGAACAGAGGTACAGATTCCCTTAATGAATTCACTTAATGAAAATCAACAGAGTAAATCCATTGATTTTCAATGGAAGTCTGATCATTTAAACCTTAAGTTATATATTCATTAACATTGATTTAAAAAAAAGAAGTTAGAAACCATATATACTGGCTGTACTAGAGAAGATTTCAAGATTACTAGAAAGACAAAGATTAGTGAAGAATGAAAAAAAACAATATATGCTTCCTTTGACAGGCAATAAAAAAGTAAAATTTAAACATGAAATATGTAGTGGTTTATGCAATTTACTTGCATTTTTTTCTGGAGTGAGAGATTTTGCAAAATCTTCATAAGCTTAAACGATGTTTTAATTGATCAAAGCGTTTTTCATTCTTGTCCCAAAGTTAAAAAAAATCAACTTGTTCTGTTGGATAGGCATCATAACAGCAAAAGAAAAGTTGATACATGAAAGATAATACACACAGTTGAGATTGTTTGAATTCCTATTGAAAGTATTTTTAATTAATTGCACTCGCTCAAGACAAAGGCTTAATGCTGTAGACAGGTCATGAATTATTTTCATTAGCTGTCAGAAAACAAGTAAGTTCTGAGAATGTTTAGAATGCTAAAGAAAATATTATTTGAACTGTATTTAAATCAGTGTCCCACCTCCCCTCTGAAATATTAGTGGTTTGGGTTGGGTTTTTTTTTTTTCCCCATTCCCATTTCTTTTTTCCCCATGTGTGTTTAAAAGTTATGTTAGTGATAGAAGAGCTTAAGAAATGAGAAAGAAAAAAGTACTGGGTCAAGTCTGCTTCTTTTGCACAAATCGCTTCTCTTAGAGGGTAAATTAGGAGAAAACTCCCGCCCCTAGAAATTTTCTTTCAGTTTCTGGTCCAAACCCTTCGAGTTCATCCCGCTTTGTTCTTGTATGTCTTTTCACAAAATAGTTTTCTTATTTCTCTGCTTATCATAATAGCCTTTCTTTTGATGCTTTTTTTTGTTTTGAATTCATTTTTCAAAAGCACATGTGGCTGCAAATGGACAATAGTGAGAATACTAGGACCTTATGTGAAGACATTAATGCTGAAAGTCATCTCCACTGATGCAGTCTAAGATATTTTCCCTTTTCATACCTCAAAACTGGATGGCTCAATATCATTCTACAGCTGATTAGTATACTCATTGAACGTCTTTCTTCTCATAATATCCCAGTTTATCACAGAAAAATGGTGTGACTGGTCCTTTATCTTAAGTGTGTGACCTGCACTTTGTAGTATAAGCTTTAGTGCCACTTCTGTTAATTCAGAAGGGCTCAGTTGTTCTTGACCGATATGTGCAGTCTCTTCAGAGTTACTAATATGTCTAGTTTTATGCTGCAGATTTCATTGTGCGGTTGACATTTTATACTGAGATCAGTGAAGAAAATACCGAAGAAGATTGGTCCTGGAACTCATCTCGGGTACTTTCTTAGGCATTCCACCCTGGTAGTTTTCCTGTGCGAAAACCACTGATTTTCCTTACATACCTTCAGTGGCCTCAGTGGTAGCTCCTATGGCATAGTCTAACACAGTTTTGGAATTCGCCATGATACTCGTCCTGTTAACTTGATGTAGAACTTGGCATTTAGTTTATTATATTTGCTTGACTTAAGCACGTGTAGATCTTCCAGCCATTCAACTAGATGGCATCAGCTCTCCAAAATACTTGAAGAGCTTTGATAGGTCTGAGTGACCTACTATCTCTAGAAAATTTTTAACTTTCAAATATAGGTAATATAGTAGGGAACAACAAGGGCCAGAATATGATATAGCTGACACATTGGCAGGTCTGAATGTGACAAGTAATGACTGTTTATCATCTGTGTGAATGATTCACCAAGAAGCTGAAGATGACACCGTAACAAAGTGGAAGTATTAGGGAGGAGAGGACTGCAATGCAATCTTCCTGGAAGGGGCTTGCATCCTGGGGAGATGGGCACCTTGAGTGTGACCTAAAGCAAGCAGCCCTTGTGTTCAGAAGTAGATACAGAAGCAGGATATCAGGCTGAGGTGTCTACATGAGACACAGGAGAGCGGAAGGAGGAGAGGAAAAACTCCTTGTTCAATGCTATCCCTTGTTGTCTTTTTTTTTATTCAGCTCTTTACCATGCAATTTTTATACTTCTCTGTTTTACACAGTTAATCAATGATTTGCTACATGGCATCATATCAAATGCTTTACTGAAATCCAGATAAATTAGATATACTTCATTTCCTTCATCTAGAAAATCAGTTAACTTATCAAATACAGCTATTAGATTAGTCTAACATGATTTGGTAAAGTTTTGCATTTTATCTCATTTTCCAATCACTTCCATGTCTTTAATTCTTTCCTTTTGAATTTGTTCTAAAGCACCGTGTATGACTAAGGTCAGACTAAATAATTTGACTGGATGGAGCTTTTCCCTTTTTCATGTGAAGCTATTACATGTTCTGTTCTGTAATTCAAGAAGTAGCATGGCCCATTGGATAGCTGTATTTAAAACCTCCTGGCTTGTTATTTTTACAATCTGGGATAAAGATCATCTTCCTCACCTTCTGACCCCACAACTTCATTAAGAATATGTACGTTTCTTTCTTCTGAGCTGTGGAGATCTACATTTTCATAGACACATTCCTGTTAGTCAATCCAGTCTGCTTCCTTGGATCATCATCAACCTTACTACAAAGTGACTCCTCTGCTTTCCATGATCTCTTTTCGTTTATAGCACTTAAGAATATCTGGCTTTTAAATTTATTTTACCTTCTTTGAAAGGTCCTTTGAGCTTGCGTTTTGGCAACTTTACTTTTATATTTATTTCCTTCTAATTCTGAATGTCACTGCTTTCTTTGCTGAGCAAGTCTAGTTTTTTAACCTCCTATGATATAGTCTATGATAGTGTAGTTATTCAGCCATGTAGGTGTCCCCTTGTATATTTTTAATCTTGTAGGTGCAAGTCCAAATATATATATAATTTTTATTTTAATACTTTAGCTTAAAGAATTTTCAAGTGTCCTTCCTGGCTGAGACCAGGCCCTCAGACTGATTACAGAATCTGGTTTCCTTCACTTCATCAAATTTTGTTCTTTTGAAATCAAGAATCTGATTTACAGACTTATTTTTAGTTGTTCTTGTATTAATTTGAGTCAACTCATGATCAATCAAAAAATGTTTCCAACAATTAACTTTTCTGTGCTGTTTTCATTATTTATCCAAAGCAATGCTAAAATAGCAGGGTTTTGTTTGTTTCAACTGCACAAAATCTTCAATGAATATTACGAGAAGCTGATGTTTACCAGTATTCATACAATTATGTTCAGTTATAATATGAAAAAAAGAAGGCGTTATAGCAGTGTGTAAAATAGTGGCATAGAGAATTAAAAATAAGAGAAGAAAATCTGTGAAACTCACTTCAGCAAGTTCTCTAGAGTATAGTAAGATGCAGGAAACTAATCTAGCACGAATCCAAATAGATTAAAAATTAATCTTAGTTACTGAGCCACAAACCATCAGTTAACTGATTTCTTGCATCTTTTTCTGATTCATACAGCTCTGACTACTCTTTGGTTATGATTAAATGTATTTTTCAGCATGTATCTAGGTCTCATTTTCAGTATAATTTTATTGTTACCGTGAAAGACTGATGTTAACGAAAATGGTGATTTTCCCATTCTCTTTGGGTAAACCTCTGTTACAGCTTCTCCAAAGTCAGTGAAATATATATTTTTTTTTTTTTAAAGCACTGATGCCCTTTGAGAGATTATGAAATTGCTCTATCCTGCTGTCGTCTTTAAATAAAGAGCCTAGGTGATACCCAAACAAGACACTACAGTAAGTCTCTTCAAAAAGTGGTTTCAGTTAAGTTTCCCAAATCAGCTTTTTAATTTGACAGCTTATCAGGTTTTTCTGTCAGATAATGCTATATAATAACGCTTCTCTAAGTCTGCAGACAGATTTTCTTTTTTCCTTTATTTTTCATCTTGGATATCCTGGTGAAATACAAAGGCTCATCTCTTCTTAGACTTGATAGATCCTGTAATTAAATTCAGATCTTGATAAAATGTGTGGCACGGTTGTCATTACTTGATCACAGAAGGTATAACACCTTTCAGTTAAATACTGGAAGGTGCCACAATGCATCTAGTTTAGAAGGAGAAAGAAAATGTCAAATGAGCAGTGATTCAGAAAAAGGTGTTCTAAAACACTGAAAGAAAAAGATAGCTGTTCTTTTTGTGTCTTGTGGCAAAGGATGATGCCCATACCTGCTTACCATAATTAGGCACAGGGTGATATGGAAGCGGGATTTCTGAAGAAGACCACAAGTTGTGGGGATTCAAGTTAGAGGAAGAAAGTGGGAGTGAAAACAGATCTCAGAATGAGACATGGCAAATGTGCCCCAGCTGGTCCCATTCACTTCTTCAGGAAGACCATTGTCTATTATCAATCCCAGTGAAAGTCAGATCATGAAAGATGAAACATTGCCAATATGTAGGGGTTCTTTTGCATGCTTTTATTTGGTTTGACCTAAGTTTTCCATGTAACCTGCAGTATCACGCTTTATCCAATGTAGCAGAATAAGTTCAAAACAGTGGATTAATGTCGTGTTGGTTAAAAAGAAAAAGATTCAATCCAATTCTTTACCAAGGAATTTCAGCTACTCAGTAGCTTCCTTAACAATACCATGCTGATATCTGTGATTGAATCAAGGTCTTAAAAGATAATTGAAATCTTTCTTTTCTTTCCCAATGGTAGGATCTTGTCAATGCAAAGTTTTGAACACCAGATTCCTCTGTTTGTCTTTCCTTTCAGCTTGTCTTCTAGTAGGTTCATAGCTGTCCCATTCACAGTTACGCAAAACTTTACATAACATGTCCCCCACAGAGCCAAACAAATATCCACTGACTTCAGAAAAAATTACTTTTGTGTAACAGTTAAGTTGATATGGTTGTCACTGTGCCTCTCACTGGAGATGCCTTACTTGGTGGGCATACACATGCTTTTGCTCTAAGACTGGTATTAAGGCTCCCGGCGGCTGATAGATCACGCAAGAGAAGAGTACAATAGTGTACTGCTGCCCTGTGTTCCTTCTGCGATGCAGTTTGTTTCCATTAGCTTCTGGGGCGACCCCGAGTTCAGTCTGAAATGGGAGCCTTTCTCAGGACAGAACAAATCAATGCAGAGTTGAGCCTTCCAACCAGACAATCTATCATATGGAAAACAAAAATAATTTCTCTGCAGTGCAATTGTGTTTTAGGTGCTCTCAGAAGATGAGGTATTTTTTTTTTATTTGGGCCATGTTTGTGCATGTGTCCCCAGGTATATTTTACCGGTGTTGTGAGGTGTGACAGCAGAATAGTACTTTATGTCTTCAGGATAAGAACTTCCATGAAACTAATTCCGAAGCAGTCGCTATAATTCTTACTGCAGCAGGGAAAACGGCAACCTGCTCTGTCCTAGATATATTTTTTCAAGAGACTGAACCACATTACCCAGGTATCCAGGAGGCCAGAAATCATTGCTGTTTTGAATGTATGAGGACATACATACTTGAGACTCTCTTTCTCCCCCTTTGGACCACGTGAACACAGGAGGGAAGGTGTACGCTCGTCTCTTCATCCTGCTGTGTGGTTCGCGTTCTGCAGTCTTAAGCCCTGTTAGTCACAAAAAGAAAACATCGTGCAACTGCAGTGTGCACACTTTCAAAATAACTTTTTTCTTTAATACTTGGGATTTCTGATTAACGGCAACTTGGTTGTATCCGATTCTACAGGACTGTTGTATTGTATCGTGCATTTAAAAGTAAGTTCAGAGTGTTCCAGGAGTGTTCAAAGAGTTACCTTGACCTTAGCAAGGTGTCACTAAACCGGAGGGTCTTTTTTGCAGTTTATACTACCTGTCAGAAAAAGACTGAAAAGCTTGTATGATTTGTATAACCTAGAACCCTTACAAGCTTCACAAGAATCAGATTCTGTAGCATACGCCGTTTCAAATAGATCTGAGGCAGAAATTGAACATCCATTGCTGTATCAGAAGCACAAAACATTGTGAATGGCATCCTGATTTCAACCCCTTACAAGCAGAAGTTAACTGAATTAAAGGCAGTGAAATTATGTTTTTCCAAACTGGTTTAATTGAGATGTGAATGGTTTATTTTCCTCTGTGGACTATTTCTAAGGAGATAAATGGCCTTTCTGGTGCAGCATCAAATTTAGTGGACATTAAAAAACTAAATGAAACACAATGTTGTCAGGGTTAAGTGTATATATAAAATCAATTCTGATTTTCCTGTTTTACAGAACCAACAGGCATTAATAGACTACTAGTTTAAAATTTTTAAATTACAGTTTCACAATAGGGAGAGTAGAATAAATATACCCTTTTCAAAAGAACAAATGGTACTAAAAGTTTAACTGTAGCTGAGTATAGGGCTAGATCTTGAAAATATGGTCTCATTTTCAGAGCACAGCAATTGCCTCTCAGCAACTGTCAACCAAAGGATTCTCGAGCATCTCACTGTAGGGTCCTAGTCCTGTAGTTCTCTCTCAGGCAAATTCACCTGTGTTTTTGTCTGAACTCAGACTGAAGACAGTGCTATAGTTGCACTGTCAATTCCAAAAAGCTGTGGTAGGATAAGGTACACACGAAGGATTTGGACAGAGGTCTTTCAGGCTCAGTTTCAGGGTTCCTCCTCCCGTTTTTAACTTCTATGGTGCTCATAGGTATCCTGTGTGTATAAATCATCCTTTATGAGCCAAATTACCATCCGCAGAGGTGCAGTGCTGCAGTGTTTGGTGTTGCTGTGACTTTGGGGAGCCTGCATATCACAGCCATGCATCTCATTGTCAGTCCCAAAGCTGATGGATACTCTTCATGAAAGTGATAAGCAGTGATTATAGTTAATTTTTCATTAGTCAGCTTGAGCTAATAAACTCAATATTGCATACGACAAATAGCAGTGAGGAGCATTCATTGACTGGAAGCATGTCCAGTGGGGTTTTACAGGGTTCTGTACTGGGCTCGAAAATATCTAACACGTCTGTAAGTGGCCTGGAAGTCTGCATTAAGTCATCGCTGCTGATGCGTGGCTGTTACAAAGATTTAAAAAAAAAAAAAAAAAAAGTGGTAAATAATAGCGAGTGCAGGGCAATTGTGGTGTGTGAACATGATCACTTGGAAAGCCAGGAGGATTTAAAGACAGTTAGACTGCAGCAATACTAAGTGCCAAGGTGGGGGTCAAAGCAAAGAGCGAAGGTTACAGCAATGTAGACAATGTCCTGGACACAGAGAATTCTGAGAAGGCACTTGTGGGGTCTCATCTTGCTGGTTGCTCTGTATGAAACATCATGTAATGCTGTGACAAAGGCATTTATGGAAATTGCTTTGTGGGCACAAAAGGCTGAAATGTAAGAATTGGGGAGGATTTTTACCACCCTTTACAGCACTTTGAAGTCAGCTCTGGAACAGGTATCAAAGTCTGTACCTAGGTTCTGTGGAAGAAAATTGGAGGATGTGTAACAAGAGCCCAAAAGAGGTTCTATGTCAGCTGATTTATGGTGTCAAAAAGAAAACTAAGTAGTAATTTGATTACAGTATAAGTACTTTCAGGGGTAGAAAACACTAGATGCTTATAGTGCTCTTTAACTGTTCCTAGAAAGCCATAACCAGAACTAAGAAATTCATGCAAGAAATAGAGCACAAGATTTCAACGGTGAGCCTTAGAATTCACTGCTGAAAGATTTTCCATTACTGTGTGTCATCACGTTAGGAGAAGGTATTTTCCTGGAAGACTTGTTTGAGCCTGTTACAGGTTATGAATTAACCAAACAATAGATTTATGGCTGAATACAGGATCAAATAGCTCAATATTCATATCCTGTGATATGCAGATCAGATTATACACATGTCCGTGTTAGGAGTGTACTATCAATATAAGAATATTTAAGTGCTGTGGTGCTGTGCTACCATTGTGTTCTTAATGCAGATATAACTATAGTTTTCCAGGAGCTAACCAAATCATACCAGAAAAAAAATAAAGTTTCCAGGTATCATTTATATATCCAGAAATAATTTCTATGTCCAGAAGTACTACTGTGCTTAAACACATCAGTCCTGTTGTAATAAAATGGGAACGTATTTGTAAAAGAGCCGAAAGAGAATACTGCAAATATTGTCCCAATCCTAACATATCATGTATCTTTCTCTTTCTCAGTTTTGTATATTTATACATCCACAAATCCTGGTAGCTATGAAAATGATTATTAGTTAGCTGCTTGCTTAGCCATTCTATCTGATATCTCACAGTTTGTTAACATGTATTTTTTCCAGTAGCTGACTTTAGTTACCGAGCATTCTATGGAGTAAGCCTCTGTACAGCTTTTCCAGCTGAGCTGGAGAGATGAACCATGTTGCAAGAGTCTGTCAAAAATAATCTGCTGTATGTACGCTTCCCTTATCTGCCATTGCTCTGTGGATGTGACCACCATGGGTGTTCTGTGCAGAAAACAAAACGGGATGTTACTCCAATCTTTGTCAGAACCGTGTTTCAGCCTTGTGCTTTACTGATGGCAGCAATCCATCCTGGCAGTTAGACATATTTTAATCTTCATTGGATTTACTTCAGCCTTAGCCATGAAAGTTTGTTTGTAAGTTCTAGTGTCTACTTTAGAAGCAGTGGCAAATCCATGCTCGTATTTATAAAAAGCAAGGATGGTAGGCAGTTGCCCTTTCCCATGTAATCTATTGATTCCATGGCAGTACTTTCATGGGTGATGGTGGACAGTGGATCGATGGAATGATGTAGTCCTTCCTTCTTAGAGTCCTGAATTTTATCTTGAAAATATTAAACTGGAACACATTATATTTTATTAGTAAGCCATCTGCACATTTTAGCTGTTAGTGTATTATCTGCGTAGAATTAGATGTTTATTTAATACTTCATCATTCTCAGTACTGTCATTTAAAACTAAAAATAATTTAAATAGTGTATTGCATTATATTTTAATAATGCATTAGTGCTTCATATTAGAGAAGCTACTAGAATTCATAAAGCTGGAAATATAATATCCTGATCTAATTTCTTCAACATAGTGAGTTTCAGTATGTTTTTAAAAGGTCAAGTGGTTTCCTGAGAAAAAATGGATGTGTAAATTGTGCTAGCAGAGCTATGTTCTTTCAAAAGTTGATCTTTTCCCCATTTAACATTTCATAAGTGTTTCAAAGTAGAAGTAGAGTCTACTTTCTGGATATTGCATCAGCAAACGGATTTTTGCAAAAGAAAATGAAAAATTAAACATATTGACAGGTGACTAGCGATTACATATTTCCTTGCAAATTGATATGCACTTAAATAGTTCAATATTGAGTGTTTTTTCGTTCTGGTGTTTCATCTCAGATTAACTCTGAAAATCAAGCCAATAAATTTAGACCTACACAAAAGTTAGCTGCCAGCTTTGCATTGTCCATCTAAAATGTGGTCTTGTTAACAGAGTAGCTCCTCATATGCAAGTTTGTTCTGGGCAAGAGCTTAAAGAATTGGGATATCTTGATTGAGCTGGTGCAGGTCAGATCCATATGTTAGATCTGGTACTGGAGTCAGTGGCTTTCTTGTCAAGGCTACCTTGACACCAGCTGTCACCTGAAAACATCCAAGAAGAGATCTGTAGCTTAAAAGGCCTTTTCAGGCCATGATTTAGCAAGGCACTTGAGAATTGCTTCTGTGGTTGATGTTTAACGTCTCTGTAAGTGCTTTTGCAGAGTAGGGTGCACTGAAATGGACTTTCCATTGGAGTGGTTGGTGACAACACTGACAGCCTTTCTCACACCTGTCCCCCCTCATAGGCGCTTTATGCAGCAGTGGGTCTTTCTCCCATTTTTACACAGAGAATACAAAAAGTCATGAAGCACAGATTTCAGGAAAGTGATAAATATGTTATGGTAACCATCTTTTTCCTCCCTTGAGAACTTCCTAAATCATAAAAGCAGGAAGCTAT